>NC_082403.1:1443099-1458556 GCF_031168955.1 Gadus macrocephalus
GAATTCTCTTCTCTTGTCTCTCCTCCTGGAACTACGTATCCCATCATGCCTTGCTACTCCAGCCGATATGTTTGGTAAGACTTTCTATATATATACGTGTGTGTGTGTGTGTCTTTCTCTGTCTGTCTGTCTGTCTGTCTGTCTGTCTGTCTGTCTGTCTGTCTGTCTGTCTGTCTGTCTGTCTGTCTGTCTGTGTGTGTGTGTGTGTGTGTGTGTGTGTGTGTGTGTGTGTGTGTGTGTGTGTGTGTGTGTGGGTTTGTGTGTGTGTGTGTGTGTGTGTCTTTCTCTGTGTCTGTCTGTGTGTGTGTGTGTGTGTGTGTGTGTGTGTGTGTGTGTCTGTCTGTCTGTCTGTCTGTCTGTCTGTCTGTCTGTCTGTCTGTCTGTCTGTCTGTCTGTCTGTCTGTCTGTCTGTCTGTCTGTCTGTCTGTCTGTGTGTGTGTGTGTGTGTGTGTGTGTGTGTGGGTGTGTGTGTGTGTGTGTGTGTCTGTGTGTGTGTGTGTGTGTGTGTGTGTGTGTGTGTGTCTGTCTGTGTCTGTGTCTGTGCGTGTGCGTGTGCGCGTGGGCGTGTGCGTGTGTGTGTGTGTGTGTGTGTGTGTGTGTGTGTGTGTGTAACCTCTCCACCGTGGGGTCCTTCAGGACGCGGGGACCTGCAGCCCCAGCTGGACAGCGCCCTGCAGGACGTGAGTCAGAAGTACTTCCTGCTGGAGGAGACAGAGCGGCAGGCGCTGCGGCGCGCCCTGGTGGAGGAGAGGACATGCTGCGTCCCGTGGTGGTAGGCCCCGCCCCCTGACACTCACACTGTCACACACACTGTCACACTGTCACACACTGTCACTCACACTGTCACACTGTCACACACTGTCACTCACACTGTCACACACTGTCACTCACACTGTCACACACTGTCACTCACACTGTCACACACTGTCACAAACACTGTCACACACTGTCACACACTGTCACTCACACTGTCGCACTGTCACTCACACACTGTCACACACACACACACATTGTCACACTGTCACACACACACACATTGTCACACACACTGTCACATTGTCACACAAACACTATCACACACACTGTTACACCGTCACACACACTGCACTGTCACAAACTCTCACACACTGCACTGTTACACACTCACACACACTGTCACACACACTGTCACACACACTGTCACATCGTCACACACTGCACTGTCACAAACTCTCACACACGGTCACACTGTCATGCACACACTGTCACACACACACTGTCACACACACACTGTCACACACACACTGTCACACACACACTGTCACACTAAACGTTTTTACACTGTGCAATATGCCCCTTCTTTTGCACGCCTTTTTCCCGGCATGGTCGGCCCGTTTACACTGACCAAGGTAATAAACTGGCCTGACTTCGCACCCCAATCTACCCTCCCGGACGCTACACATATTGGCGCTTTCATTCTGATGTGAATGCGATCAGACGGCCTCTGCGGTTCCGGGGGCTGGACTTGGGTGGTGGAGGTGTTGCTGTGATGTCTAGACAGAGACAACGCAGCGATATCAACATGAGCAGTTATAAGTGGAGAGACTGGGAAATCCACGAGCTGCTGATCATGGGAGAGAAGGTGATGCAGTCGCATTAAACAAAGATGGTGCGACCTACGAGAAAGGCTTACAAGGCTTCTGTCGGGATAGAAAACAAGTGGTCAGCAAAATAAAGAATATGTTGGCGTTTTGGTGCCAAGCCGTCTGTCTGTCTGTCTGTCTCAGGAGGAGGAGATGTTGATACTGGGGGAGATGGGGAGCCTGCGGTCCATTAATGATGACATCAGAACCCTGACCATGGACCCCCACAAGTTGCCCCCTCCTCCCGAGCAGGTGACTCTCTCTCTCTCTCTCTCTCTCTCCTCTCTCTCTCTCTCTCTCTCTCTCTCTCTCTCTCTCTCTCTCCACTGTTAATGGAAGTCTCTCTCTCTCTCTCTCTCTCTCTCTCTCTCTCTCTCTCTCTCTCTCTCTCTCTCTCTCTCTCTCTCTCTCTCTCTCTCTCTCTGCAGGTGATAGTTGACCTGAAGGGGTCAGAGGTCACCTGGTCGTACAAGACTCCTCCCTCATCGCCAAGCAACAGCCTATCCAGGAAGTCCAGCATGTGCAGGTTGGACTGAAACATCCTCCTCTCTCTCTCTCTCTCTCTCTCTCTCTCTCTCTCTCTCTCTCTCTCTCTCTCTCTCTCTCGCCTCTTCCTCTCTCTCTCTCTCTCTCTCTCTCTCTCTCTCTGTCCTCTCTCTCTCTCTCTCTCAGCAGCAGTGTTAACAGTAGTCTCTCTCTCTCTCTCTCTCTCTCTCTCTCGCCTTCTCTCTCTCTCTCTCTCTCTCTCTCTCTCTCTCTCTCTCTCTCTCTCTCTCTCTCTCTCTCTCTCAGCAGCAGTGTTAACAGTAGTCTCTCTCTCTCTCTCTCTCTCTCTCTCTCTCCAGTAGTCTGAGCAGTGATTCCCCGCTCCAGTGGGTCTCACTCTCACTCTCCTTCGACTCACTTCCGGTTCCGTGGCTCCTCCTCCTCCTCCTCCTCCTCCGCCCTGCCCCCCCCCGCCCGCCTCTCCTCCGTCTCCTCCCACGACTCCGGATTCATCTCCCATGATGCATCTTACCACTCCACCAGCTCATCGCCAATGCCCCCAGACGGGTCCCAGGTAACACACACACAAACACGCACGCACACACACACACACACACAGACACACACACATAGAACACACACGCACGCACACAAACACACACATAGAACAAACGCACACAAACGCACGCACACACACACACACACACACACACACACACACATAGAACACGCACGCACGCACACACACAAACACACACATAGAACACACACCCACACACACACGCACGCACGCACACACACACACACACACATAGAACACACACACACACACAAACAAAGCCACACAAACACACACACACACACGCATAACACATATCACACACACACACACACACACACACACACACACACACACACACACAATAGAGCACACACACGGCAGTGGTCTCCTTGGTAACCAGGTGTGTTTGGTCAGGACTGGTGCAGACCGGGTCCCTACGAGCTACGAAGGAGCAAGACTACCGATCCCAGCAGCCACCTGGCTTGTGATGTCACCAACCCGGGGGAGGAGCCAGCGAGGGCCAGGGTTGGAGGCTCTGCGTCACGCTCCAAGGTGACCTAGGGTGACCAGATTTGAGTTTGTAAAAAAGAGGACACTTCGTCGCGGCGGGGGGGGGGGTAGTGGATAGCATGCCGCACCATGACCATGTGAATGCATACAAATGTCACAAATGAAATGACAATATGAACATCTATTTATTGAAGTTTAACAAAATTGCAAAGTGCAAATGTAAAACAAATCTTTTTTGTGGCATTTAAATGTGTCAATAATGATAACAAATAAAACATTCTAAATAATAAAATCTTTATATGGCCACATTAAAATAAGAAAATTAGAAACTTTTCAGTCCTCCTCATATATTAAAGCAATAATGATAACAAATACAATATTCTAAATAATAAATTACTCTTTTTTTTTTCTTTAGTTCGTCCGTGAACTTACATTTACGTTTAGGCATGGCTGCAGATGTAATGTGCTGTTGTAAACAGAGTGGAAGCGGCAAGGTGCTCAATGTTGCCAGATTGGAAGTAACGTACCAAAGGCCCAAAATGGTCGTATTTGGAGGATAATTATCGTGGCTCTGGCAACCCTGAGATCGGTCGCCCAATGACAGACTCTCTCTACAGTCAGCTCGCGCAAGAAGGTGGAACGTAAGGGAGATACCATTTCCAGAACTTGGAAGGCCGTAATAACCATAGACATATACAATGGTAATAACTAGTAGGTTATGTGAAAGACCCAGAAACACAAATATGCGACGAGGCAAAAAAATAAATAATAATAATAACAATAATATTATTTATTTTTTTTGCGACGAGGCAAAATACCGGACGTTTTTGGAATCCCTGCCGGACAAATTTTTTAGGTCTCGAAAAGAGGACATGTCCGGGAAAAAGAGGACGTCTGGTCACCCTAGGTGACCGCTAACTGAGCGCTAAGCTAATGCTGATATAGAGCTCTAAACTGATGCTAACGCAGCGCTAAGTTAATGCTGATAGAGAGCTCTAAACTGATGCTAACGCAGCGCTAAGCTTATGCTAATATAGAGCTCTAAACTGATGCTAACCCAGCGCTAAGCTTATGCTGATAGAGAGCTCTAAACTGATGCTAATGGGGCGCTAAGCTAATGCTGATAGAGAGCTCTAAACTGATGCTAACGCAGCGCTAAGCTAATGCTGGTAGAGAGCTCTAACCGGATGCTAACGCAGCGCTAAGCTAATGCTGAAAGAGAGCTCAAAACTGATGCTAATGCAGCGCTAAGCTAATGCTGATAGAGAGCTCTCACCTGATGCTAACGCAGCACTAAGCTAATGCTGGTAGAGAGCTCTAACCTGATGCTAACGCAGCGCTAAGCTAATGCTGATAGAGAGCTCTAACCTGATGCAAACGCAGCGCTAAGCTTATGCTGATAGAGAGCTCTAAACTGATGCTATTGAAGCGCTAAGCTAATGCTGATAGAGAGCTCTAAACTGATGCTAACGCAGTGCTAAGCTAATGCTGGTAGAGAGCTCTAACCTGATGCTAACGCAGCGCTAAGCTAATGCTGATAGAGAGCTCTAACCTGATGCTAACGCAGCGCTAAGCTAATGCTGAGAGAGAGCTCTAAACTGATGCTAACGCAGCGCTAAGCTAATGCTGATAGAGAGCTCCAACCTGATGCTAACGCAGCGCTAAGCTTATGCTGATAGAGAGCTCTAAAATGATGCTAATGAAGCGCTAAGCTAATGCTGATAGATAGCTCTAAACTGATGCTAACGCAGCGCTAAGCTAATGCTGGTAGAGAGCTCTAACCTGATGCTAACGCAGCGCTAAGCTAATGCTGAGAGAGAGCTCTAAACTGATGCTAACGCAGCGCTAAGCTAATGCTGATATAGAGCTCTAAACTGATGCTAACGTACGTGTGTGTTTGTGTGTGTCTGTGTGTGTGTGTGTGTGTGTTCCCCGGTGTATGTGTGTGTGTTTGCGTGCGTGTGTGCCTTGGTGTGTGTCTGCGTGTGCGTGCGTGCGTGTGCGTGTGTCTGCGTGCGTGCGTGTGCGTGCGTGTGTCTGCGTGTGCGTGCGTGCGCGTGTGTGTGTCTGCGTGCGTGCGTGTGCGTGCGTGTGTCTGCGTGTGCGTGCGTGTGCGTCAGGAGGAGCGGGAGGTGCACGAGGAGCTGAGCAGGGCCCTGGCCAGGGGCCTCCGGCTGGACCTCGGGGGGGGGTCGCTGCAGGGCTCCAGCGGCTACAGCAGCCAGACCCCCACCCCCGCGCAGACCCCCACCCCCGCACAGACCCCCAGCCGCGCAGACCACCCGCTGCAGGCCCCCGGTAACACACACACACCCCTCGGGCCAAATGCTCTGTCGGTTAGCATTGCTGCGCTTTAAAACCGTACTCCTTAAACCGGAGGTTTTGGAGTTTATGTCGTTTATGTTGTTTTTATCAAATGAAACATAAGGGGTAACACTGTTGTTTTTTATTGGTCTTCATGAAAAAAAACATAAGGGGAAACACTGTTGTTTTTTATCGGTCGTCATGAAAATGAACATAAGGGGAAACACTGTTGTTTTTTATCGGTCGCCATGAAAAAAAACATAAGGGGTAACACTGTTGTTTTTTATCGGTCGCCATAAAAAATAACATGAGGGGTAACACTGTTGTTTTTTATTGGTCGTCATGAAAAAAAACATAAGGGGAAACACTGTTGTTTTTTATTGGTCTTCATGAAAAAAAACATAAGGGGAAACACTGTTGTTTTTTATCGGTCGTCATGAAAATGAACATAAGGGGAAACACTGTTGTTTTTTATCGGTCGCATTAAAAAAAACATAAGGGGTAACACTGTCGATATTCATCTATTAAAACATAAGGGGTAACACTGTCGTTTTTTATCGGTCGTCATGAAAAAAACATAAGGGGTAACACTGTTGTTTTTTATCGGTCGCCATAAAAAATAACATGAGGGGTAACACTGTTGTTTTTTATTGGTCGTCATGAAAAAAAAAAAAGGGGTAACACTGTTGTTTTTTATTGGTCGTCATGAAAAAATACATAAGGGGTAACACTGTTGTTTTTTATTGGTCGTCATGACAAAAAGACATAAGGGGTAAAAATGTTGTTTTTTATTGGTCGTCATGAAAAAAAACATAAGGGGTAACAATGTTGTTTTTTATTGGTCGTCATGAAAAAAACATAAGGGGTAACACTGTTGTTTTTTATTGGTCGTCATGGAAAAAAACATAAGGGGTAACACTGTTGTTTTTTATTGGTCGTCATGAAAAAAAACAAGGGGTAACACTGTTGTTTTTTATTGGTCGTCATGAAAAAAACATAAAGGGTAACACTGTTGTTTTTTATTGGTCGTCATGAAAAAAACCATAAGGGGCAACACTGTTGTTTTTTTATTGGTCGTCATGAAAAAAAACATAAGGTGTAACACTGTTGTTTTTTATCGGTCGTCATGAAAAAAACATGAGGGGTAACACTGTTGTTTTTATCAAATGAAACATAAGGGGTAACACTGTCGTTTTTTATCGGTCGCCATAAAAAATAACATGAGGGGTAACACTGTTGTTTTTTATTGGTCGTCATGAAAAAAAAATGAGGGGTAACACTGTTGTTTTTTATCGGTCGCCATAAAAAATAACATGAGGGGTAACACTGTTGTTTTTTATTGGTCGTCATGAAAAAAAAATAAGGGGTAACACTGTTGTTTTTTATTGGTCGTCATGAAAAAAAACATAAGGGGTAACACTGTTGTTTTTTATTGGTCGCCATGAAAAAAAACATAAGGGGTAACACTGTTGTTTTTATTGGTCGTCATGACAAAAAGACATAAGGGGTAACAATGTTGTTTTTTATTGGTCGTCATGAAAAAAAACATAAGGGGTAACAATGTTGTTTTTTATTGGTCGTCATGAAAAAAACATAAGGGGTAACACTGTTGTTTTATATTGGTCGTCATGGAAAAAAACATAAGGGGTAACACTGTTGTTTTTTATTGGTCGTCATGAAAAAAAACAAGGGGTAACACTGTTGTTTTTTATTGGTCGTCATGAAAAAAAACATAAGGGGTAACACTGTTGTTTTTTATTGGTCGTCTTGAAAAAAACATAAGGGGTAACAATGTTGTTTTTTTATTGGTCGTCATGAAAAAAAACATGAGGGGTAACAATGTTGTTTTTTATTGGTCGTCATGAAAAAAACATAAGGGGTAACACCGTTGTTTTTTATTGGTCGTCATGGAAAAAAACCATAAGGGGCAACACTGTTGTTTTTTTATTGGTCGTCATGAAAAAAAACATAAGGTGTAACACTGTTGTTTTTTATCGGTCGTCATGAAAAAAACATGAGGGGTAACACTGTTGTTTTTATCAAATGAAACATAAGGGGTAACACTGTCGTTTTTTATCGGTCGTCATGAAAAAAACATAAGGGGTAACACTGTTGTTTTTTATCGGTCGCCATAAAAAATAACATGAGGGGTAACACTGTTGTTTTTTATTGGTCGTCATGAAAAAAAAATGAGGGGTAACACTGTTGTTTTTTATCGGTCGCCATAAAAAATAACATGAGGGGTAACACTGTTGTTTTTTATTGGTCGTCATGAAAAAAAAATAAAAACATTTTTATTTTTTTATTTTTTTTTTTTTTTTTTTTATTGGTCGTCTTGAAAAAAACATAAGGGGTAACAATGTTGTTTTTTTATTGGTCGTCATGAAAAAAAACATGAGGGGTAACAATGTTGTTTTTTATTGGTCGTCATGAAAAAAACATAAGGGGTAACACCGTTGTTTTTTATTGGTCGTCATGGAAAAAAACATAAGGGGTACCACTGTTGTTTTTTATTGGTCGTCATGAAAAAAAACAAGGGGTAACACTGTTGTTTTTTATTGGTCGTCATGAAAAAAACATAAAGGGTAACACTGTTGTTTTTTATTGGTCGTCATGAAAAAAACCATAAGGGGCAACACTGTTGTTTTTTTATTGGTCGTCATGAAAAAAAACATAAGGTGTAACACTGTTGTTTTTTATCGGTCGTCATGAAAAAAACATGAGGGGTAACACTGTTGTTTTTATCAAATGAAACATAAGGGGTAACACTGTCGTTTTTATCAAATGAAACATAAGGGGTGACACTGTCGTTTTTTATCGGTCGTCATGAAAAAAACATAAGGGGTAACAATGTTGTTTTTTATTGGTCGTCATGAAAAAAAACAAGGGGTAACACTGTTGTTTTTTATTGGTCGTCATGACAAAAAGACATAAGGGGTAACAATGTTGTTTTTTATTGGTCGTCATGACAAAAAGACATAAGGGGTAACAATGTTGTTTTTTATTGGTCGTCATGACAAAAAAACATAAGGGGTAACAATGTTGTTTTTTATTGGTCGTCATGAAAAAAACATAAGGGGTAACACTGTTGTTTTTTATTGGTCGTCATGAAAAAAACATAAGGGGTAACACTGTTGTTTTTTATTGGTCGTCATGAAAAAAAACATAAGGGGTAACACTGTTGTTTTTTATTGGTCGTCTTGAAAAAAACATAAGGGGTAACACTGTTGTTTTTTATTAGTCGTCATGAAAAAAAACATAAGGGGTAACACTGTTGTTTTTATCAAATGAAACATTAGGGGTAACACTCGTTTTTTATCGGTCGTCATGAAAAAAACATAAGGGGTAACACTGTTGTTTTTTATCGGTCGCCATGAAAAATAACATAAGGGGTAACACTGTTGTTTTTTATGGTTCGTCATGAAAAAAACATAAGGGGTAACACTGTTGTTTTTTATTGGTCGTCATGAAAAAAAACATAAGGGGCAACACTGTTGTTTTTTATTGGTCGTCATGAAAAAAAACACAAGGGTTAACACTGTTGTTTTTTATTGGTCGTCATGAAAAAAACACAAGGGTTAACACTGTTGTTTTTTATTGGTCGTCATGAAAAAAACATAAGGGGCAACACAGTTGTTTTTTATTGGTCGTCATGAAAAAAAACATAAGGGGTAACAATGTTGTTTTTTATTGGTCGTCATGAAAAAAACAAAAAGGGTAACACTGTCGATATTTATCAATTAAAACATAGGGGGTAACACTGTCGTTTTTAGCAAATGAAACATGAGACACTGTTGTTTTTTATTGGTTGTCATGAAAAAATCCATAAGGGGTAACACTGTTGTTTTTTATTGGTCGTCATGAAAAAAAGACATAAGGGGTAACACTGTTGTTTTTTATTGGTCGTCATGGAAAAAAGACATAAGGGGTAACATTGTTGTTTTTATCAAATGAAACGGGGTAACACTGTTGTTTTTTATCGGTCGTCATGAAAAAAACATAAGGGGTAACACTGTCGTTTTTATCAAATGAAACATGAGGGGTAACACTGTTGTTTTTTATTGGTCGTCATGAAAAAAAAAATAAGGGGCAACACAGTTGTTTTTTATTGGTCGTCATGAAAAAAAACATAAGGGGTAACACAGTTGTTTTTTATTGTTCGTCATGAAAAAAAACATAAGGGGTAACAATGTTGTTTTTTATCAAATAAAACATAGGGGGTGACACTGTTGTTTTTCTTTGGTCGTCATCAAAAAAAGACATAAGGGGTAACATTGATGTTTTTTATTGGTCGTCATGAAAAAAAAACATAAGGGGTAACACTGTCGTTTTTTTTTGGTCGCCATGAAATAAAACATAAGGGGTAACACTGTTGTTTTTTATTGGTCGTCATGAAAAAAACAAAAAGGGTAACACTGTCGATATTTATCAATTAAAACATAGGGGGTAACACTGTCGTTTTTAGCAAATGAAACATGAGACACTGTTGTTTTTTATTGGTTGTCATGAAAAAATCCATAAGGGGTAACACTGTTGTTTTTTATTGGTCGTCATGAAAAAAAGACATAAGGGGTAACACTGTTGTTTTTTATTGGTCGTCATGGAAAAAAGACATAAGGGGTAACATTGTTGTTTTTATCAAATGAAACGGGGTAACACTGTTGTTTTTTATCGGTCGTCATGAAAAAAACATAAGGGGTAACACTGTCGTTTTTATCAAATGAAACATGAGGGGTAACACTGTTGTTTTTTATTGGTCGTCATGAAAAAAAAAATAAGGGGCAACACAGTTGTTTTTTATTGGTCGTCATGAAAAAAAACATAAGGGGTAACACAGTTGTTTTTTATTGTTCGTCATGAAAAAAAACATAAGGGGTAACAATGTTGTTTTTTATCAAATAAAACATAGGGGGTGACACTGTTGTTTTTCTTTGGTCGTCATGAAAAAAAGACATAAGGGGTAACATTGATGTTTTTTATTGGTCGTCATGAAAAAAAAACATAAGGGGTAACACTGTCGTTTTTTTTTGGTCGCCATGAAATAAAACATAAGGGGTAACACTGTTGTTTTTTATTGGTCATCATGAAAAAAAACATAAGGGGTAACACTGTTGTTTTTTATTGGTCGTCGTGAAAAAAATACATATTTATTGGTCAACATGGTCAACATGGAAAAAACATGAGGGGTAACTCTGTCGTTTTTTTATCGGCCGTCATGAAATAAATATGGGGGGTAACACTGTCGATATTTATCAAATAAAACATAGGGGGTGACACTGTTGTTTTTCTTTGGTCGTCATGAAAAAAAACATAAGGGGTAACACTGTCGTTTTTTATTGGTCGCCATGATAAAAAACATAAGGGGTAACACTGTTGTTTTTTATTGGTCGTCATGAAAAAAAGACATAAGGGGTAACATTGTTGTTTTTTATTGGTCGTCATGAAAAAAAAACATAAGGGGTAACACTGTCGTTTTTTATTGGTCGCCATGAAAAAAAAACAGAAGGGGTAACACTGTTGTTTTTTATTGGTCGTCATGAAAAAGAACATAAGGGGTAACACTGTTGTTTTTTATTGGTCGCCATGAAAAAAACATAAGGGGTAACACTTGTTTTTTATTGGTCGTCATGAAAAAAAACATAAGGGGTAACACATGTTGTTTTTATCAGAAAAAAAACATAAGGGGTACAATGTTGTTTTTTATCAACAAGCCCCATGGTCAGCATGAAAAAAACATAAGGGGTAACACTGTCGTTTTTTATTGGTCGCCATGAAAAAAACATAAGGGGTAACACCCCCCCCACCAAAAACCCCACCACCCAAAAAAGACATAAGGGGTAACATTGTTGTTTTTATCAAATGAAACGGGGTAACACTGTTGTTTTTTATCGGTCGTCATGAAAAAAACGTAAGGGGTAACACTGTCGTTTTTATCAAATGAAACATGAGGGGTAACACTGTTGTTTTTTATTGGTCGTCATGAAAAAAAAAATAAGGGGCAACACAGTTGTTTTTTATTGGTCGTCATGAAAAAAACATAAGGGGTAACAATGTTGTTTTTTATTGGTCGTCATGAAAAAAACAAAAAGGGTAACACTGTCGATATTTATCAATTAAAACATAGGGGGCAACACTGTCGTTTTTAGCAAATGAAACATGAGACACTGTTGTTTTTTATTTGTTGTCATGAAAAAATCCGTAAGGGGTAACACTGTTGTTTTTTATTGGTCGTCATGAAAAAAAGACATAAGGGGTAACACTGTTGTTTTTTATTGGTCGTCATGAAAAAAGACATAAGGGGTAACACTGTCGTTTTTTATTGGTCGTCATGAAAAAAATACATATTTATTGGTCAACATGGTCAACATGGAAAAAACATGAGGGGTAACTCTGTCGTTTTTTTATCGGCCGTCATGAAATAAATATAAGGGGTATCACTGTCGATATTTATCAAATAAAACATAGGGGGTGACACTGTTGTTTTTCTTTGGTCAGCATGAAAAAAAACATAAGGGGTAACACTGTCGTTTTTTATTGGTCGCCATGAAAAAAAACATAAGGGGTAACACTGTTGTTTTTTATTGGTCGTCATGGAAAAAAGACATAAGGGGTAACATTGTTGTTTTTATCAAATGAAACGGGGTAACACTGTTGTTTTTTATCGGTCGTCATGAAAAAAACGTAAGGGGTAACACTGTCGTTTTTATCAAATGAAACATGAGGGGTAACACTGTTGTTTTTTATTGGTCGTCATGAAAAAATAAATAAGGGGCAACACAGTTGTTTTTTATTGGTCGTCATGAAAAAAACATAAGGGGTAACAATGTTGTTTTTTATTGGTCGTCATGAAAAAAACAAAAAGGGTAACACTGTCGATATTTATCAATTAAAACATAGGGGGCAACACTGTCGTTTTTAGCAAATGAAACATGAGACACTGTTGTTTTTTATTGGTTGTCATGAAAAAATCCGTAAGGGGTAACACTGTTGTTTTTTATTGGTCGTCATGAAAAAAAGACATAAGGGGTAACACTGTTGTTTTTTATTGGTCGTCATGAAAAAAGACATAAGGGGTAACACTGTCGTTTTTTATTGGTCGTCATGAAAAAAATACATATTTATTGGTCAACATGGTCAACATGGAAAAAACATGAGGGGTAACTCTGTCGTTTTTTTATCGGCCGTCATGAAATAAATATAAGGGGTATCACTGTCGATATTTATCAAATAAAACATAGGGGGTGACACTGTTGTTTTTCTTTGGTCGTCATGAAAAATAACACAAGGGGTAACACTTGTCGTTTTTATCAAATGAAACATGAGGGGTAACACTGTCGTTTTTATCAAATGAAACGGGGTAACACTGTTGTTTTTTATCGGTCGTCATGAAAAAAACATAAGGGGTAACACTGTCATTTTTATCAAATGAAACATGCGGGGTAACACTGTCGTTTTTTATCGGTCGTCATGAAAAAAACACAGGGGGTAACACTGTCGTTTTTATCAAATGAAACATGAGGGGTAACACTGTTGTTTTTTATTGGTCGTCATGAAAAAGAACATAAGGGGTAACACAGTTGTTTTTTATTGGTCGTCATAAAACACTGTTACCCCTGTGTGTGTGTGTGTGTGTGTGTGTGTGTGTGTGTGTGCAGGCTCAGACTGGGACTACTTCTCCATGGCAACGGACCAGGAGGCGGACCCGGAGCGCTCCTCCCGGTTCCATCCCAAACGCCCCGCCCCCAGCAGTAGCTCCGCCCCTCTGGGCGTGGCCACCATCCGCCGGGCCCCCTCCTCCAAACCCAGCCTCCGGCGGCCCCCGGGGGCCCCGGGCCCCGTCAGACCCCCCATGATCCCCGTCAAGACCCCCACCGTGCCCGACCGGCCCTTCCCCCCCCCCACCGGACCCCCCACGCCCCTCGGCCCCCCCGCCCCCGCCGGGCCCCCCGCCCCCCTCGGCCCCCCCGCCCCCCTCTGCCCCCTCCCCGGGCCCGGTGCCGACTCCCCCGCGCCCCCCCCCCAGCAGCAGGGGGCCCCCGTCCCCCGGGGCCCCGAGAGGAGGCCCCTCCCCGGGCTGCTGGAGGAGGCGGAGCTGGGGGAGGGGGTGCTGGCCTCCATCAGGAGGGGGGTCCCGCTGAGGGGGGGGGACACCGACGACCGCTCGGCCCCCCGGACCCACTGACCCCCCCCCCCCCCCCCACAGGGGCCTCTCAGGCCCCAGGTGGTGTTGAGGAGGAGGTGGTGGAGGAGGAGGTGGTTCTGATGATGATGATGATGTGGAGTTGGGAGGAGGTGGTGGAGGAGGTGGAGGAGGTACTGATGATGATGATGATGATGATGTGGAGTTGGGAGGAGGTGGTGGTGGAGGAGGCGGTGGTGACGATGATGATGATGACGATGATGTGTGAGGTGTTCCGAGGTGAAGGCGGTCAGGTGATCAGAGGAGCCTCTGACAGACAGCTGCTCTGGTGTATTCTAGTCCTCTAGTATAATCTGTAGATTAAGGTGCATGGTCTCCCAGTATAAACAGTATATTATATATGAAATCAATCACAGAATGAGCCCCTATAGAGAGATGAATCTATCCATGATCGTAGCTCAGACAGAAGCAGTGCCATACAAAGTGTTCTCCATCTCTGTCCAGGTCTTCAGGGTCAGTAGTGTCGGACGTTCTGATCGCGGAACCTCTCGGTAAAGTGTCGCAGACGTCGGTTTGTGCCGTGAGGCTCCTCCTCCTCTGTACAGTATCAGTGTGACCACGCTCCCCACGACACAACACGACACAACGACACCACAAGGACACAACACAAGGACACAACGGACCAGCACTACTCCTGCTCAGCGTCAGGAACCAGAGACTGATGGACGACGGGACCGGGGACCTGGAGGAGCAGCTTTCTAGAGGTTTCTCGTTAGCCTTTAGCTGTGTTAGCTCCCTTCCTGTTATGAGTGTGTTGTTCTGCGGCTAACTGCTAGCAGGTGTTTCAGCGTGTTCACTGCGGTGTTATGTTAGCATACTGGAAGATGTCAGTGTGTAAAGTGTCGGTGTGACGGTATGCTTCGCTAACTAGCTGTACTAGAGCCCAGCCTAGCCTGTAGCTACAACCGCCTGTCTGGGTGCTGGAGTCTAGCTAACCGCTATAGCAGCTACTGCCTGGCTAGTTGCTGTTGCGACCGCCTAGCCAGGTGCTGTAGCCGCTACAGGGTAGCTAGCTCAAGAGTTCTGTAGCTACGCTAGAACGGCCTGCAGCCTACTACTGTAGTAGTCGTAGCGCTGTAGGCTACGCTAGGGGCCAGAACGGCCTGCAGCCTACTACTGTAGTAGTCGTAGCGCTGTAGGCTACGCTAGGGGCCAGAACGGCCTGCAGCCTGCTACTGTAGTAGTCGTAGCGCTGTAGGCTACGCTAGGGGCCAGAACGGCCTGCAGCCTGCTACTGTAGTAGTCGTAGCGCTGTAGGCTACGCTAGGGGCCAGAACGGCCTACAGCCTGCTACTGTAGTAGTCGTAGCGCTGTAGGCTACGCTAGGGGCCAGAACGGCCTACAGCCTGCCTGTTGGAGCTGGCCTCCCGTTCCATGTGTTAGCCACTAGGGGCAGCAGACTCTAAGCCAATGTGAGACACGTCGCTCTACTCTGATCCGTGGAGGTTTGTTTCTGTACTAAAACCAGCAGAACATCTCCATGAGGCTGTAGAGGTGACCAGAGAACCGCTGGAGTAGGTCCGTAGAACTACAATAGAACATTTCTACTTGGTCCGTAGAACTACGATAGAACCGCTGTACAAATTCTGAACAGTGTTGTGTGTGTTTCCAGCTTGATCTCAATAAACGGCCGACACGATTTAAGACACTCGCGGTTTATTCATTACTGTGAAATCCTTCCATATTCACATCCCATAACCTACACACGGAGTAGGTGCAAACACACATGTCTATATCTATAGAGATAGATATATAGAGAGATCCAGGTAAGTA
>NC_082403.1:1458656-1498656 GCF_031168955.1 Gadus macrocephalus
TTCAGACCACTAGGGGGGGGGGGGGGGGGGGGGGGGGGGGGGGTCGGTCTCCTTCAGACCACTAGGGGGGGGGGGGGGGGGGGTGATCGCCTTCAGACCACTGGGGGGGGGGGGGGGGGGGGTCTACTTCAGACCACAGCGACAGAATCAGCTGAGGACGGTCTTTGTGTGTCAGGAGTGTGTTGCCGGTGTTGTGTTGCTGGTTTTGTGTTGCTGGTGTGTAGTGTAGTGTGTGCGTCTGTCAGGGCTGGGGCGTTTCTTTGGCTTTCTTCTTCTCATCGTCGTCACCGAGGAAGAAGAGGGGGAACATCCCCAGGATACAACCGATGGTGATCCCGATGGCCTTACCCTGGGGGGGGCAGGGAGACAGGGGGGTGAGAGGGGAGACAGGGGGGTGAGAGAGAGGGGAGACAGGGGGGTGAGAGAGGGGGGAGAGGGGGAGACGGGGGGGGGAGAGAGAGGGGGGAGACATGGGGGCAAGAGGGGGAGACGGGGGGGGGGGGAGACAGGGAGACGGAGGGGGGACACAGGGGTGTGAGAGAGGGAGACAGGGGGGATGAGAGGGGGAGACAGGGGGGTGAGAGGGGGGAGACAGAAGGGTGAGACAGGGAGACAGGGGGGTGAGAGGGGGAGACAGGGGGGGGAGACAGGGCGAGAGGGGGGTGACAGGGTGAGAGGGGGGAGACGGGGGTGTGAGGGGGGAGACGGTTGAGAGGGGTGAGACAGGGGGTTGAGGGGGGAGACGGGGGGGGGTGAGAGGGGGGAGACGGGTGAGAGGGGGGAGACGGGGGGGGGGAGAGGGGGGAGAGAGGGTGAGAGGGGGGTGTGAGGGGGGAGACGGGGGGGGGGGTGAGAGGGGGGAGACAGGGTGAGAGGGGGGTGTGAGGGGGGAGACGGGGGGGGGGGGTGAGAGGGGGGAGACGGGTGAGAGGGGGGAGACGGGGGGGGGTGAGAGGGGGGAGAGGGGGGAGACGGGGGGGGTGAGAGGGGGGAGACGGGTGAGAGGGGGGGAGACGGGGGGGGGTGAGAGGGGGGAGACGGGTGAGAGGGGGATGACGGGCGCCTCACCATGTGGGAGCTCAGCCTGGTCTGCCACAGGTCCAGCTGCTTGGCCGACAGGTCGGGGACCTGCATGCCCAGCCGCAGCGCCAGGGCCTCCACGTAGCCCGCCAGGCCCAGCCCCGCCAGGTCCGAGACCAGGTTCCCCAGGGCCGCCGCTGGGACACCGGACGGGGGGGGGGGGGGGTCAGGACCAGGGCACCACAGTATATACCGTACTGTATCTCTATCTCGTGTGTTTGGTTGTAGTCTTTTCGCCCGGTTCTCCGTATCAACAGTAGGGCTAGAACCGAGCGAAAAGACTACAACTGGCCCCCTTTCCGTTTCCGGTCAACGAGTAATGAGTCTCAACAGAAATCAATGGATTTAAAAAATGCCCGACAGAAACTGTATTTCGCTACAATACTTGAAATAAAAGAAGATGAGGATGTGTGCATTGCCTAGTAAATAAAATAAGAGAGTGTAGACTCTACTCTCCCCAATGCACACATCCTGAATTTAAAGTTGTAAATCCAGGTCTGCTGTGCTTCCTTTGGACACCGTTTTTTTATTTTATTTACTATCCAAGTTTAAAAGAAGAAGGAATAATGCCTCAGATTGCACTTTATATTGTTTTAAATTGTTCTAAAAAAAAAAAATAATCTAAAAAGATTACCTCAAGGAGTTAATTTTTATTTTATGTGGACACAAGCAATATTTTTGAATATTTACTATGCTTAAAGAAAGATTATAACCAAATTTTTCACTTTATTTTGACACATTTGGCGATTTTATTTCAAGTCACATTTGTATTGTTATCTTTATTGTTGTTGATCTGAAAATTATCCGGCCTGTGACTCAAAAACCGTGACCCGATCCGAACCGTGAGCTCTGTGATCTGGTGCCCCCCTATCTCCTCTACTGTCCACCTGGACCTTTAAAACCGTTTCCTGCGGTGTTATGGTGCAGCCTGCTCACTAAAGCCAGGAGATAATGACCAATAAGTTCTATCCAATATGAGGAGGAGGTGTGTGAGGAGGAGTGTGAGGAGGAGGAGGAGGAGGAAGAGAAGGAGGAGGAGGAGGAGGTGTGTGAGGAGGAGGTGCAGGAGGAGGAGGAAGAGAAGGAGGAGGAGCAGGAGGAGGAGGAAGAGAAGGAGGAGGAGGTGTGAGGAGGAGGTGGTGTGTGAGGAGGAGGTGGTGTGTGAGGAGGAGGTGCGACGGTCTCACCGGCCATGGTGGAGATCCCGAGCGTCACCCCGATCGACAGCTCAATCTGCGTTCCCTAGGCAACCAACAACAACAGGCGGTGAGGTCATGGTAACGGCTGGAGGGAAATGTGTGACCTCATCGTGACATCATCTTACTGCTGCGATCATGATGGCGTTGTCAAGGAAACCAAATCCAACGAATGGGATGGCGTTGTGGAGCAGCACTGTAAACACAACATGACGTCATCACAGCACTGTGTGTGTGTGTGTGTGTGTGTGTGTGTGTGTGTGTGTGTGTGTGTGTGTGTGTGTGTGTGTGTGTGCGTGCGCTCACCGTATCTGATCTGCGCCCCGGTTAGTTGAGGTGCTTCTTGGTTTGCTAGACAGAACAAATCAGAACACATTTAACCAGCCTCATGTGATGATAACTAATCGTACAACCCCTAACTAGAACAACCCTTAACTACCCAGTCGTACTAGTTCAACCCTTAACTAGAACCCTTAACAACTCAGTCACACTAGTATAACCCTTAACTAGTCAGTCACACAACCCTTAACTTGAACAACCCTTAACTACTCAGTCACACTAGTACAACCCTTAACAAGGACATATAAAGTAGTTAGTCATTGTACAACAACCCTTTACTAGTCTTACTTAGAATAACAACCCTTAACAACTCAGTCACACTAGTACAACCCTTAACTAGAACAACCCTTAACTACTCAGTCACACTAGTACAACCCTTAACTAGGACATATAAAGTAGTAGAAAACCCTTTACTACTCTTACTAGAACAACCCTTAACTACTCCGTCACACTAGTACAATCCTTAACTACTTATAGAGTAGTTATAAACAACTTCCGTGCCTTCGAATACATGTTTCTGCACTTTACCTTGTAAAACAATGTAGGAGCATCATCTGTTTTGGAAGTGTAAAAGGCGTGAACGCAGCAGGGAAATGTGGGTCACAGCCGGTAGTTACACAAACTACCGGAAGGTACTTTTTAAAACACACATACACACACCTTGATCAATGGCCAGGGACTCGAAGCTCTGCAGCGCCTGCAGCAAGCGGGTCCTTTCGCCGGGTAGGAGCCGGTGGATGAAGTCCTTGGCCGCCTCGGGGGAGCGGAGCGTCTCCCTCGGCTCCTTCCTGCCGTGCGTCCCCATCAGACGGACGGGCATGTGTCGGGGCGCGACCTGGGGCCGACCCGGGGTCAGCCCAAGGACCAGGGCCGGTGTCAGCGGGGTCCAGAGGGCGCCGGCCGGTCGGGCAGCTCTCTGTAGGCAGAGCTTTATCATGGCTTGGGCGGGTCGCTGGTGGTATTAAAAAGGTTCGAAGTTGGAACCCGATTGTGTTCCCGAGTCCCGGACCCGGGAACTCACCGCAGTCCTGTTCCTTTTCCCTCTGACGCCAAACCGGTCTTAAGTTTGTTGCCCTTAATGGGGCATTCAAGCAGCAGTTACTCCGCGTTAGGAAAGGGTTAGGGTAAGGGTTAGGTAAGATAAGGTCCAGTCCGCTTGGATCGACGTCTCAGTGTGTCAGGAATGTCTTGGGGTAAAGTCGAACTCGTCCAACGAGGTCGAAAAGTTCCAAACATGGGCGACAGCCGCGACATCTGACCTTCAGCCCCGCGGAGACGCTGGGCAGCGGGGGGCCGGTCCTGGGGGGGGCCGGTCCTGGAGGTCTGCGGCTCCTCAATAGGGTTAAACTCTGATCTAGACCCGGAGTCCCTTCACTACCTGCCGCGCCGGTCTCCGCTCGGCTGCTGCTCTATCACGTGAGACGAGGCTCCGCCCCGAGGGTTAAACTACTACGAACAACATTTTCCCATGATGCCATAGTATAAACTTTGTGGTTAAAACAAGTTATTTAAACGAATACACATTATGTTATATTACTTTATAGTATCTCAGTGTTGATGTGAAATCAAGAAGGGGCTGAAACAAGTCAAGGTTTGAAGGAAGACATGTTGATAAAGAGGCCAATATCAAAGATGATTTTATTTACATAAATCTCTTTAAACAAAAAGGTGCGGTGAAAGCTTTCACCTCCAAAGAAGAAAAGGCTCCATACCTTAGTGTACACTCATTCAACCTCATCCACACCCTTCAGCAAGCCAAGCTAACGCTTCTCAAATCAACGCTTGGAATAACCATGGTCATATTGTAGAACGTAATACTACCGTAATACTTCCGCTGCGCTCGCTGATCCTTTCAAAATAAGAGACCCTTCCCTTTTAGGAAGGGAACGCGGTAGAAAACAACTGCGCTATATATACAAATAATTAAATAAAAATAAAAGTCTTATTCTGAACAGTAGGTGCTTTCAGTTTTTGGTAGCAAGTTAGCGTTTCACAGATTGTACCGTCTGTATCGCCCAACCATGATATATTCTATTTATCGCTCCGCTCCCAGTCACAAGCAGGACTCAGTGAACACTGATGAGTGGATCTCACGCACGCACGCACGGGAACGCGCACACACACACACACACACCCACCCTCCGAAGCCCTTAAGATGAGAGTCAGTTAATCAAACATCCCTGACGTTTCCTGAACCAAAGCTCAGAGTTCAGCAGGAGCAGAGGGGCTCAGTCCGACTCCTCCTGCTCGTCCAGGTACTGCTCCTCCTGGGGCGCCCCCCCGCCCCCGCTCCTCGCGCCCCACTCCTCCTCGTCGTACTCAATGCTGTCGTTGTCCCCGATCTCCTCCTGCGGCTCCTCGGCCCCGCCCCCTCCGGGCTCCTCCCCCGGGGGGGGCGGGGCCGGGGGGCGGGGCCTGCCCAGGGCGGCGGCGGCGGCGGGGGCGGCGTCGCGGTCGGAGAAGGGGCGGGGCGGGGCCTCGGGCTCCTCCACGTAGACGCGCTGGTGGCACATGGGGCAGGAGTCCTGGATGTACAGCCACTTGCGGAGGCAGGGCGCGTGGAAGTAGTGGCGGCAGGGCGTGACGCGGGCGGCGCCGCTGAACTCCTGGTAGCAGATGGCGCACACGTCGCCCAGCTCCCGCAGCGCGCGCCCCCGCGCCTCCGGCAGCGAGTTGATCTTCTGCGCGGCCGAGCGGCGGTGCACGAAGGTGCGCCAGCCGTTGCGCGCCTGCAGGTAGATGTTGAAGTAGGCGTGGAGGCACATCATGCACGCGCGGATCTTGCTGCCGCTCTCGAACACCATGGTGTAGGCGCCGTTGGCGAACATCACCACGCCAAACAGGAACTCCAGCACGCTGCCGGCCGAGCGCACGCCGTACACGTAGTCGTCCAGCCCCTCCCACAGCACGCTGGACACGCCGTCCGCCATGAAGAGCACGTACACCGTCACCGACACCACCACCTGGGGACACGTCGGAGCGCCACCCGGAGGTTGAGACCAGGGATGGCTCAGAATGTTCCCTTATCCGATTATTCGTTCCCGACGGTCAACATCGATTTTTAACATTTGGACCGTAAACATTCTCTCGCGTTCAAATATAAAAAAAATTGTCAAGCCATAACTTTGTTTCCCTGGTAACGCCCGAGGGTTTGACTAATTATTTACCCTCCCGTACGGTTCTTATGCAACGGAAACGTTGTTCACTCCTCCAGTAAATAGGACGGACCTTAGCTACGACTTGGCAACGGGAGGTATTCTAGTCCGCTCAGCTATGAGCCTGAGAGCCAACGTTATGCATTGTACATATTTATAATTTGAAATTCGTCCCAGCCTGTATACTAGATACTCTAGGGTCTATAGCTTATAACCGCATTGTCTGATTACAGTTTAATGCATTTTTCACCATTTACCAGCTCTCGTTTTGAAGGATAATCACTGCACCATTCGTTTCAATGGGATTCGGATTACTTTCAACATAAAATGTACATATTTATCATTTAAAATTCGTCCCAGCCTTTATACCACAGATACTATAGGGTCTATAGCATAAAATCGTGTTTCCTGATTACAATTTAATGCATTTTTCACAACAGACAATTTGACTGGGACTACTTAGCAGGTAGTTGTTGTTTTGCGTTTAAGATTTTCAGTGATTTCTTGCCGATGATCCATGGCTGCCTTAGTGAGTGTCGGCACACATCGAATAATCGATTATTCGGTCATTCCACCCACCGATTATTCGACCATGTAAATTTTGAGTTATTCACATCCCTAGTTAATACACCACACAGAGGGGACCCCACCACCTGGGGGGGGGGGGGGGGGGTTCATACACCGACAACCCCACCCTGGGGGGGGTCACAGGCTAGAGGAGGCACCTTGAGACTGGCGGTCAGGAGCACTTGGGCGTTCAGATAACAGTACAGTACATGGTGTAGGATATAGTTATGTAGATAATGTAGTGTATGGAGGCAGAGCCAGGGTGGCATTGGGAGGGTCGGAGGCAGAGCTCCACACAGGAGGCTGTGACCTCTGACCCTCTGACCCCTGACCTTACCTTAAGGCAGAGCTCCCCACAGAAGGCCGTGACCTCTGACCCACTGACCTCTGACCTTACCTTGAGGCAGAGCTCCACGCAGAAGGCCGTGACCTCTGACCCACTGACCTCTGACCTTACCTTGAGGCAGAGCTCCCCACAGAAGGCCGTGACCTCTGACCCACTGACCTCTGACCTTACCTTGAGGCAGAGCTCCACGCAGAAGGCCGTGACCTCTGACCCACTGACCTCTGACCTTACCTTGAGGCAGAGCTCCCCACAGAAGGCCGTGACCTCTGACCCACTGACCTCTGACCTTACCTTGAGGCAGAGCTCCACGCAGAAGGCCGTGACCTCTGACCCACTGACCTCTGACCTTACCTTGAGGCAGAGCTCCCCACAGAAGGCCGTGACCTCTGACCCACTGACCTCTGACCTTACCTTGAGGCAGAGCTCCACGCAGAAGGCCGTGACCTCTGACCCACTGACCCCTGACCTTACCTTGAGGCAGAGCTCCACGCAGAAGGCCGTGACCTCTGACCCACTGACCTCTGACCTTACCTTGAGGCAGAGCTCCACGCAGAAGGCCGTGACGGCGAACAGCCAGGTGTTGAGGGCGTACTGGTTCCACAGGAAGTAGCTGAGCACCACAGGAAGCAGGAAGAGGGCGAGGGAGACCAGCAGCACGGGCAGGTGGCGGCGCAGCGACGGCGTGTGCGAGGCGCTCAGCGACATCAGCACCGGCTCCGTCATGCCGTGGATGAAGTGCAGCACGGCCGTCAGCAGCAGACACATGTTCCTGCTCAGACGCACCTGGGCCAATCATAAGCTCCGTTACATCACCTGGGACAATCACAAGCCCCATTACATCACCTGGGCCAATCACAAGCCCTGTTACAGCACCTGGGCCAATCACAAGCTCCGTTACATCACCTGGGCCAATCACAAGCCCCATTACATCACCTGGGCCAATCACAAGCCCTGTTACAGCACCTGGGCCAATCACAAGCTCCGTTACATCACCTGGGCCAATCACAAGCTCCGTTGCATCATCTGGGCCAATCACAAGCTCCGTTACATCACCTTGGCCAATAACAAGCTACGTTACATCACCTGGGCCAATCACAAGCTCTGTTACATCACATGTTCCTGTTCTGACGCACCTGGGCCAATAATATGCTCCGTTACATCACCCGGGGCCAATCACAAGCTCGGTTACATCACCTGGGCCAATCAAAAGCTCTGTTACTGGTCGTACTACACACTATAGGACTGGACCAGGTCAGTAGACCAGGGGGGTCATAGGGGGGTCATAGGGAGGTCAGGGGGTAGACCAGGAGGACTACGATGACCAGGGGGGCGTACCAGTCTCTCGTCGGGGTCCAGGCTGCTGAGTCCGGTCTGCAGGGCCAGGATGAAGAACAGGACCGGGGCCACGAAGCCCAGACGCTTATCCTCCTCCTCCGTGGAGCCTGGGACAGACACATAGAGAGATATAGAGAGACACTTCTAGCGATACAACTCTATAGAGAGACACTTCTAGAGATACAACTCTATAGAGAGACACTTCTCGAGATACAACTCTATAGAGAGACACTTCTCGAGATACAACTCTATAGAGATACACTTCTAGAGATACAACTTCCATTTAACTCTATAGAGACACAAGAATATAGAGATACACTTCTAGGGATACAACTCTATTGAGATACACTTCTATATACACACTTCTATAGAGATACACTTCTACAGATACACACTTCTATACTGTATACACATTTCTACAGAAATACACTTCTATATACATACTTCTACAGAACTACACTTCTATATACATACTTCTACAGTTCTAGGCTTCTATAGAGATAAACTTCAATAGAGATACACTTCTATATAGACACTTCGATAGACAGGGGTGCACATAACTTCTTTATAGAGTTACTCAGTTGAGTACCAGGAGATGGTGTTTGACATAGCTCCACTTCGGACATTGTAACATCGGATCTTGTGAAACGTACCCAGTTCCACAGAGGTTTTTTGCGTCACCTTTTTTTTTTTTATCAAACTGCAGCAGCTTGACCACGGAGCGTTTGATTATCTGACAAAAGGAACGTTGCGATCAGCTGATTTTGCGCACTTCTTGCGCTTATCATTTGTTTCGAGCCACGGCACATCTTGGTGCCACTTTGTCCAAAAAATAATAATAATTCTGCTCCGGCTCCATTTGCCTTTTCTTTGCAGGTGGCGAACGCGCAAGTAGCTGCTCAATGTATTTTGTTGTTTCGTTTTTTTCCGATCTCCAGTAAGTTACGCAAAAGCGCTGTAGTGACACAAGGACGTTACACATCCCCGGTTATGGCCGCGCATGCGCACCAGTTATGTGCACCCCTGTCTACAGAGATACACCACTATATACATTACACTTCTATAGAAATACACTTCTACAAAGACCCTTCTAGAGAGAGACAGACAGACAGACACACACACACACACACAGACAGACAGACAGACAGACAGACAGACAGACAGACAGACAGACAGACAGACAGACAGACAGACAGACAGACAGCGTACCTATGAACAGCAGGATGCAGAGGCCCAGGTAGTGGGCGAGGGAGGAGATGACGGCGCTCATCCCCAGGACGGTGAGGGTGGAGTCACAGCCGGAGATGACCAGGTTACTGAGGACCTCCCAGAGCACCTCTCCGCTAAGCACCGCCCCCTGGAACCCAGACACCAGGTTAACGAGGACCTCAGAGAGACACCAGGTTAATGAGGACCTCTAACCCAGACACCAGGTTACTGAGGACCTCAGAGAGACACCAGGTCACTGAGGACCTCAGAGAGACACCAGGTCACTGAGGACCTCAGAGAGACACCAGGTCACTGAGGACCTCAGAGAGACCAGGCTACTGAGGACCTCAGAGAGACCAGGTTAATGAGGACCTCAGAGAGACCAGGTTACTGTTACTCTCCGCTCAGAACCCGCCCCTGGAACCCAGAGTCACATGACCTCACTGCTCTGAGGGGGAAGGGTTCACCTGTGAGCGGGGGGCGGGGCTCACCAGTGAAATGGGCGGGGCTAACCTGTGAGCGGGGGGGGGGGGCAGGGCTCACCTGTGAGCGGGGGGCGGGGCTCACCAGTGAAATGGGCGGGGCTAACCTGTGAGCGAGGGGGGCAGGGCTCACCTGTGAACGGGGGTTGGGGGGCGGGGCTGACCTGTGAACAGGGGGCGGGGCTCACCAGTGAAATGGGCGGGGCTAACCTGTAAGCGGGGGGGGCAGGGCTCACCTGTGAGCAGGGGGGCGGGGCTCACCTGTGAACAGGGGGCGGGGCTCACCTGTGAGCAGGGGGCGGGGCTCACCTGTGAACAGGGGGCGGGGCTCACCTGTGAACAGGGGGCGGGGCTCATCTGTGAACAGGGGGCGGGGCTCACCTGTGAGAAGGGGGGCAGGGCTCACCTGTGAGCAGGGGGCGGGGCGCACCTGTGAGCAGGAGGGCGGGGCGCACCTGTGAACAGGGGGCGGGGCTCACCTGCGCGGCGGGCGGGGCGGCGTCCTCCCTGCGGGCGGCCTGCACCACGTAGAGCAGGATGAGGGCCTGGGCGGCCAGCCGGCTCAGCCAGAAGAGGCGCAGCACGTGGGGCAGCCGGACCCTCTTCCAGGTGTCCTCCAGCAGCAGCTGCAGGCCGTAGATGCGGTACATGTGGCGCAGCAGCAGGTAGACGTAGCGGCCCGAGTAGTAGAGCCAGGGCAGCCGCAGCGCCAGGCAGCCCGCCAGCTGCAGCCCCAGCAGCGCGCCACAGCCCAGGGCCAGCAGCTGGCGCCCGTCCCCCGGCAGCTCCACCACCAGCCCCCACAGCGGGGCCAGCAGCGCCGCCACCACCAGCGCCGCCAGCGACGACTGCAGCCGCAGCAGGAAGATGTAGCCCACGCCCAGCGCCATCTGCACGGCCGCCACGCCCAGCCAGAGGGTGGGGCCGCTGCGGGGGAGGAGCCTGAAGCCCAGTGCCGTCTTGTGGTAGGCGCCGTACACGACGTCCCGCTGGGCCGTGGCGTGGTAGTTGATGAGCACGCCGGCCGCGCCCACCACCGCCGCCAGGAAGAGCGTGTAGAACTTGAACAGGGCCTTCTGGGAGAGCAGCAGCACCACGCAGGCCGCCAGCACGCCTGGAGACACACACACAGCCGCGGGTCAGTCACGCCTGGAGACACACACACAGCCGCGGGTCAGTCACGCCTGGAGACACACACAGCCGCGGGTCAGAGTCACGCCGCGGGTCAGAGTCACGCCGCGGGTCAGAGTCACGCTGCGGGTCAGTCACTCCTGGAGACACACACACAGCCGCGGGTCAGTCACGCCGCGGGTCAGAGTCACACCTGGAGACACACACACAGCCGCGGGTCAGAGTCACGCCGCGGGTCAGAGTCACGCCTGGAGACACACACACAGCCGCGGGTCAGAGTCACGCCTGGAGACACACACACAGCCGCGGGTCAGAGTCACGCCGCGGGTCAGAGTCACGCCTGGAGACACACACACAGCCGCGGGTCAGAGTCAGGCCTCCGCAGCCTCATGTTTCACTGCAGGGAGGGGACTATACTTTTCATCTAGTATTACTATACTATTCATGCTCCTACTAGTAATGAGCAGAGGCCTTCCTCCGAAGGCACTGACAGTGAATTCAGGTCCACAAGTAGCGAGTGACAGTGAATACAGGTCCACAAGTAGCGAGTGACAGTGAATTAAGGTCCACAAGTAGTGAGTGACAGTGAATTCAGGTCCACAAGTAGTAAGTGACAGTGAATTCAGGTCCACAAGTAGTGAGTGACAGTGAATTCAGGTCAACAAGTAGTGAGTGACAGTGAATTCAGGTCCACAAGTAGCGAGTGACAGTGAATACAGGTCCACAAGTAGTGAGTGACAGTGAATACAGGTCCACAAGTAGTGAGTGACAGTGAATTCAGAGCCTTCGGCTGGGGCTCAACCCTTGGACCACCCTGCCCATAATCAGTCATGAATCCCAGACTCCATCGAACCCATGGATACTCCCCAGTGGTCAATGATCACCATGACAACATGGCTGTATGGCCCAGCCTGCCCTCTACTCCAGCAGAGTATCACAGCTCTGGCCCCCTCCCTCTCTCTCGTTCATTAGTGTCCGGTTCCTCCACTGTGTCTGAGCGCTTGGGGCCGCTGCACCAGGGAGCTCTGGCCTCTGCTGCCTCTGCTGCCTCTGCTGCGCAGACCGGGCAGGTAGGAGCCTCGGCCCACCGGTCAAAGTCTAACGACCCGGCCTCGGGTGCATGACGCCGTTCACTCAACACTGGCTCTGCTCCAGCCATGCTAACACTTTTAAAGGCAGCAGCCGTGTTGTTCTGAGCAATAAAGTTGTAACCAAACACCTCACGTCAGTTTGTCGTTAGGAAGTAAGTACAGTAGTGATGTATAAAGTACAGTTGGTATACAGTACAGAGCACAGTAGTTATGTATAAAGTACAGTTAATATAGAGTACACTAGTTATATAGAGTACAGTAGTTATGGATAGTACAGTTGGTATAGAATACAGTAGTTATGTTTATAGTACAGTAGTTATGCATAGAGTACTGTAGTTATGTATAGCATACTTTAGTTATCTATAAAGTACAGTAGTTATCTATAAAGTGCAGTAGTTACGGATAGATTACAGTAGTTATGTATTATGTACAGCAGTTATGAATAGAGTGCTTTAGTTATGAATAGAGTACAGTTGGTATGTGTATAGTACAGTAGTTATGTATAAGTTCCAGTTATTTATAGAGTAAAGTCGGTATGTATTCGAGTACAATAGGTATGTATTAAGTACGGTTGGTATGTATTCGAGTACAATAGTTATGTATCAAGTACGGTTGGTATGTATTCGGGTACAATAGTTATGTATTAAGTACGGTTAGTATGTATTCGTGTAGTTTAGTAATGCATAGAGTACAGTTGTTTTGTACTTTGTAGCGTTAGCATCTAGTTTCCCTCTCTGTTAAGTACACTATGGACGGTGAAGGTGCTCTGTTCACTCCGGACCACCAGGTAAAGCCGGTCTGTTCACTATATTGACCCCCAGGTGAAGCCGGTCAGTTCACTATTGACCCCCAGGTGAAGCCGCTCTGTTCACTACGGACCCTCAGCAGGTGAAGCCGCCCTGTTCACTACACTATGGATCAGCTAAGAGGCTACCCTAGTCTGTCCCGGTGCTAGCTGTCATTAGCCGCCGGTAGCTAGGCTAGCTGTCATTAGCCGCCGGTAGCTAGGCTAGCAGTGCGTCTCACCCAGGACCCGGAGTAGGACCCGGCCTCCCGCGCCGGCCCAGCCCGAGCCGGAGGGCTCGTAGGAAGAGTTAAAGATGCCGTCGATGATGAAGACGCAGGGGACCCGGAGAGCCACGTCCAGCCCGGCCAGGAGGCGGTGGCTCAGCCGGGCCTGCGGGACCGCCATGCGGGGTGAGGAGCGGCTCCGTCCCGGGGGACGCGGTGTCTAATCCCGGCTGTCTTCAGGTGTCGGGAGCAACACTCGGTAACGAACGCGGGGACTATCCGTCCGCCATCTCCTGTGGTTGCTATGCGAGCAACGCGGAAGTGGTCTCAGGGTTGCCCGGACGTGACGTGTTGACGCGGTGGAGGTGTGGCGCGTGACTCGGTGACGCTCCACACCTCCAGCAGCGTTGGAGGTGTGGACCCAGGGGCCAGGTACAAGGGGCCACGTGAGGGTGGTGTGTGCTGGAGACATACTGGACATATGTCAAGAGTAAAACTTTATTATTTGTATGCACAAAATAAAGAAATGAACGTGGACCATTTTAGGCTTTACAACAACTCGTTCACAATGCGTTGAGGCTCGATCTCAACCACGCCATTCATTAGTTGATAACTTGTTTACCCAAGATGTGGAGCACATAAGAGCACGGTTTTAGCGGGTTCACAAGGGCGTTATGCAACATGGAGATACATGAACAGTCCTTGAAGCCTTCTGGAGGGCTCCGGCCGCGGCTCCACCGGTCCTGCAGAACGCACGCCCCTCCTCCTCGGCCCGGGGGAATCGAACCCGGGACCTGCGGCCGTGCCGAGAGCCTTCAGCTGAAGAAGAGCTTCAGTGTGTTGTTGTAGATGGTGGAGGACATCTCCATCACGTCCTCCCCGCGGGCCGCCGCCATCACCTCCAGCACCTGTCTGGAGACAGACCGGACCGAACCGGTTAACACCTGTCTGAGCCGGACCGGATCGAACCGGTTAACACCTGTCTGAGCCGGACCGGATCGAACCGGTTAACCCCTGTCTGAACCGGACCAGACCGGACCGGTTAACCCCTGTCTGAACCGGACCAGACCGGACCGAACCGAACCGGTTAACCCCTGTCTGAACCGGACCAGACCGGACCGGTTAACCCCTGTCTGAACCGGACCAGACCGGACCGAACCGAACCGGTTAACCCCTGTCTGAACCGGACCAGGCCGAACCGGTTAACACCTGTCTGAACCTGTCTGGAGACAGACCGGACTAAACCGGTTATCTGAAGGTACCGGTCGGGTTACCACCCGTCTGTCTGAAGGGACCATCACTGGTTACCACCCGTCTGTCTGAAGGGACCATCACTGGTTACCACCCGTCTGTCTGAAGGGACCATCACTGGTTACCACCCGTCTGTCTGAAGGGACCATCACTGGTTACCACCCGTCTGTCTGAAGGGACCATCACTGGTTACCACCCGTCTGTCTGAAGGGACCATCACTGGTTACCACCCGTCTGTCTGAAGGGACCATCACTGGTTACCACCCGTCTGTCTGAAGGGACCATCACTGGTTACCACCCGTCTGTCTGAAGGGACCATCACTGGTTACCACCCGTCTGTCTGAAGGGACCATCACTGGTTACCACCCGTCTGTCTGAAGGGACCATCACTGGTTACCACCCGTCTGTCTGAAGGGACCATCACTGGTTACCACCCGTCTGTCTGAAGGGGGGCGGGGCTCACATGATGTGGCAGGGCTCGTTGCGGTCCTTCAGGCAGTGGAGCTCCTCCCACTTCTTCTTGGTGGGGAAGGTGGTGGAGACGAACCTGGAGCCGGCGTGGGACGCCTTCACCCCGCACCAGGGGGCGTCTGGGGACGCATTCACCATGTCACCACAGCCACATTCACCATGTCACCACAGCCACATTCACCACAGCCTCATTCACCATGTCACCACAGCCTCATTCACCACGTCACCACAGCCACATTCACCATGTCACCACAGCCACATTCACCATGTCACCACAGCCTCATTCACCACGTCACCACAGCCTCATTCACCACGTCACCACAGCCTCATTCACCATGTCACCACAGCCTCATTCACCACGTCACCACAGCCTCATTCACCATGTCACCACAGCCTCATTCACCACAGCCTCATTCACCATGTCACCACAGCCTCATTCACCATGTCATCACAGCCTCATTCACCATGTCATCACAGCCTCATTCACCATGTCACCACAGCCTCATTCACCATGTCACCGCAGCCTCATTCACCATGTCATCACAGCCTCATTCACCATGTCATCACAGCCTCATTCACCATGTCATCACAGCCTCATTCACCATGTCACCACAGCCTCATTCACCATGTCACCGCAGCCTCATTCACCATGTCATCACAGCCTCATTCACCATGTCACCACAGCCTCATTCACCACAGCCTCATTCACCATGTCATCACAGCCTCATTCACCATGTCACCACAGCCTCATTCACCACAGCCTCATTCACCATGTCACCACAGCCTCATTCACCACAGCCTCATTCACCATGTCATCACAGCCTCATTCACCATGTCATCACAGCCTCATTCACCATGTCACCACGGCCTCATTCACCATGTCATCACAGCCTCATTCACCATGTCACCACGGCCTCATTCACCATGTCACCGCAGCCTCATTCACCATGTCATCAATGCCTCATTCACTGGTAGGCGGTAGGGGCAGTAGAGGCGGTAGAGGGAGTGGTTATCAGCGTGAGGCCCACCTGTCTCAATCATCAGGCTATCTGTAGGAATCGACTTCATAGATTCAATATTGGCCTCCGTCTTCAAGGAGCTTCAGACAGACAGACAGGTATACAGGCAGACAGACAGGTATACAGACAGACAGAAAGGTAGACAGATTTTGTGAAGGCGACCCCATCAACTAAAATGTTCACATTTATGTCTCTACATTTACAATGCTGCTCCTCATATCAGATACATTTGGCATATTTTCGTAAATACATTCATATTTTCCTACTTAACAAATAAATGTACTTTAATAATAAGTACAGGAAGTACATCTTTTCCTATCTGTGACCTGATTGGTCGCCCGAGGACGTGACATCACTTCCTCACCAGCCGTTGATGCCGATGTAGAGGTTGAGGTCCATCAGCGCCGCGGCGTCCTGGGCCGTCCCGTCAAACGAGTGCACCTGCAGCCAGAGGGACCTTTACTGTGAAGGCCTGCAGCTAGAGGGACCTTTACTGTGAAGGCCTGCAGCCGGGGGGACCTTTACTGTGAAGCCCTGCAGCCGGGGGGACCTTTACTGTGAAGGCCTGCAGCCAGAGGGACCTTTACTTTGAAGGCCTGCAGCCGGGGGGACCTTTACTGTGAAGGCCTGCAGCCGGGGGGACCTTTACTGTGAAGGCCTGCAGCCAGAGGGACCTTTACTGTGAAGGCCTGCAGCCGGGGGGACCTTTACTGTGAAGGCCTGCAGCCGGGGGGACCTTTACTGTGAAGGCCTGCAGCCAGGGGGACCTTTACTGTGAAGGCCTGTAGTCAGAGGGATCTTCACTGCGAAGGCCTGCAGCCGGAGGGACCTTCACTGTGAAGGCCTGCAGCCGGAGGGACCATTACTCTGAAGGCCTGCAGCCAGAGGGACCTTTACTGTGAAGGCCTGCAGCCAGAGGGACCTTTGATGTGAAGGTCTGCAGCAAGAGGGACATTTGCTGTGAAGGCCTGCAGCCAAAGGGACCTTTACTGTGAAGGCCTGCAGCCAGAGGGACCTTTGCTGTGAAGGCCTGCAGCCAAAGGGACTTTTACTGTGAAGGCCTGGGGACTACAGCCTGGTGTTATTATGATGCAGACTCTTACCACTCCACCCACACAGCGCTCTCTGTTCCTCCTCATCACGTCTGTGGAACAAAACACACATTCAACTTCACGTCAACTGATTGGACAGAGAGGGTTGCTATGGCGACTCACCCAGGAAGTCCTTGTGGGAGTTCCGGCAGTGGAGGAACATGGGTAATCTGGTCTCCTCCGCCACATCGAACTGCTTCTCAAAGTACCTGGCAGACGTCATCACTCAAGATATCAGAGATTTAAACCAATTTCCAAATAGTTTTGAACACCACATTTCGGGGTCTTCCCCTTAGGCTAGATATAAAGAACAGGTGAGTTAGCAACCGGTAGGCTACTCCCTGTAGAGAACAGTGCTTTGTTCCGATATCCATACTATCCGTACTTACTAGCCTTAGTTTGAGTAAGTAGGGTGTTCCAATTCAGATCGGGCGAAAATAAGTGTACTGAAAGGACCCGGATGGTGTACTCAAAACGGTCAAATCGCGGATCGAGTGTGGATCGATGTACACTTTTCGTACTCAACGGCAGCCATCTTAGCTACGTAGCGGAAGAGGGCGGAGCCAGGCTGAGCCAAAGTCGGCGCATTTTCCTCATAGCCTGCATTAATAGAGTCATTTTATAGCTTTTATAGCTTTTTATAGCTGCTAGGCGTAAAGAGTTCACCGTTCAAAGCGGGATGTTTATTGCGGGGGAGGAGCCGCGGCGACAGTCGTGATCGTAATTTCCGGTTAGTGCACCACGGAGTACTCGATTTGGAACAACACTGACATCTGAAAATTAGCGCACTTAGTGAGTGCGGATAGTGTACTAGGTTTAAGTGTACTCATGGAAGTATGGATATTGGAACACAGTACAGGTGAGTTAGCAACAGGTAAGCTACTCCCTGTAGCGAACAGGTGAGTCTCACCTGATCTGAGTCTCTTTGGGGCAGAACTCCAACCGGTCAAAATCTGAAATACAAGAGGAGGGATTTGAACACACACACACACACACACACACACACACACACACACACACACACACACACACACACACACACACACACACACACACACACACACACACACACACACACACACACACACACACACACACACACACACACACACACCTCCTACCCAGTCCACACTCCCCGATGGCGACCACCTTGCCGGGGTTCTGCTGGGCGAGCTGGGTGAGGCCGGAGAGGTACTGGTCTGCTCCCAGCGCCTCAAACTCACTGCAGCGGGTGGGGTGACAGCCCACCGTGCTGAACAGGTCCTCTGGAACCCAGAACCACACAGAGAACCCCCGTAGAACATCAACACGGAGAACCCCCGTAGAACATCAACAAGGAGAACCACCGTAGAACATCAACAAGGAGAACCACCGTAGAACATCAACACGGAGAACCCCCGTAGAACATCGACAAGGAGAACCACCGTAGAACATCAACAAGGAGAACCACCGTAGAACATCAACAAGGAGAACCACCGTAGAACATCAACAAGGAGAACCACCGTAGAACATCAACAAGGAGAACCACCGTAGAACATCAACAAGGAGAACCACCGTAGAACATCAACAAGGAGAACCACCGTAGAACATCAACACGGAGAACCCCCGTAGAACATCAACAAGGAGAACCACCGTAGAACATCAACAAGGAGAACCACCGTAGAACATCAACAAGGAGAACCACCGTAGAACATCAACACGGAGAACCCCCGTAGAACATCAACAAGGAGAACCACCGTAGAACATCAACACGTAGAACATCAACACAGAGAACCCCCGTAGAACATCAACACAGAGAACCCCCGTAGAACATCAACACGGAGAACCACCGTAGAACATCAACACAGAGAACCACCGTAGAACATCAACACAGAGAACCATTGTAGAATATCAACACGTAGAACATCAATACGTAGAACCACCGTAGAACATCAACATGGAGAACCGCCATAGAACCACAGAACATCAACACATAGAACCACAGAACCTCAACACAGACAGGGGTTACCTCTGGTCTGGGCCAGTTTCAGAGCTTCCTTGCTGTCTTCTAGACTTCCTCCTGTAATTATGAACTGAAAAGAGAAAATGAAAACTGAGAACATCCGGTCTGATGTCATACTAGTGATACGTGTGTGTGTGTGTGTGTGTGTGTGTGTGTGTGTGTGTGTGTGTGTGTGTGTGTGTGTGTGTGTGTGTGTGTGTGTGTGTGTGTGTGTGTGTGTGTGTGCTTCTTCAGGTACCTTCTGTACTCCTGTGCCGACTGCCCTCTCAATGACCTGATCAAAGTCATCTGGAAGGAGAAGACAAACGTGAGGTCATCTAACAGGAGGAGAACATCCACTACCTCCCACCTGTTCAACATCATGACATCACCAGAAGGCTACATGAACTTCAACAGGATGCTATTGCCGCCTTCAAAACACTACGAGTTTCCGGGAGGTTCGGACCTTAAGCTCAGAGGAAAGTGCTTTGAACACTCTGTTGGGTCGGTGTTTTCGCTCCGAGTTCCGTACGGAGGTAAAGCTACCCGATTTCTTCGAGATCACGTCACGATAATGGCTGCCCATATCATACATAGACTAAAGTGAACTCGCAGCAAGCACTAAGAGGCGAAGCTTACACCCATTCTAACATTTGCATCACAATACATTATAGCCAACAATTATTAACATCGCCTGATAAATTCATGTTCAACCGTCGCAGGCAGTTCTAATAACTGATTCATCTGATTCAGCAAAGAAGCGCAAAGAGGTCCCTGGGGGCATCCATACTTGTTGTCGTTATGAAGTCTAGTCTCACGAAGTCACGGGCGTTTCCTGAACACTCCTATTTCGGAAGAAGGGAAGGTTTACATAAAGACAAGCAAGAGCTTCCTAACCTCCAAGCTGTTTTGAATGCAGCATATATGACATTATCAGGAGGCTATATGACATCATCAGGATGGTATGACATCATCAGGATTGCGTATGAGATCATGAAATAATCAGGACGGTGCATGACATCATCAGGATGATGGTGTATGAGATCATGAAATCATCAGGTTGTATGACGTCATGACATCCTCAGGATGGTGTATGACATCATCAGGACGGGGTAGTATGACGTCATGGTGTTGACGTGGTGGCGTCGCAGTGTACCTGGGTGTTTCTGCTTGCCCCGGTAGAGCCCTCGGAACATGGGGTCGGTGAGGTTGACGCCGATGTCTGAGGAGAGCAGACGTTCTCCATTCAATCAACCGCTCTGAAAGTCCTGCAGCAATGAACTGGTATACTGGTATGAACCAACACTAGACCTGCACTACTGAACTAGTATACTGGTATGAACCAACACTAGACCTGCACTACTGAACTAGTATACTGGTATGAACCAACACTAGACCTGCACTACTGAACTAGTATACTGGTATGAACCAACACTAGACCTGCACTACTGAACTAGTATACTAGTATGAACCAACACTAGACCTGCACTACTGAACTAGTATACTGGTATGAACCAACACTAGACCTGCACTACTGAAGCGGCGACCAGTCCACATGTTAGTCCTACTGGTTATCTCTGCTGATGCATTGGACTTTATCTCTTAGTTCTAGACCATGTATCGTACTTTCTCTGTCATAAGTTCTAGTTATCTATAAGTACAGTACATTATCTCTCAATAGTTCTATTAGTTAGGGCTGTTGTACTCACCGATGAAGGCGTGTAGCGCCATAGTGAGAGCTGCTCTTCTGTTTCCTATTACCTTAACTGTCATAGTAAATGTGAATGCCGAAATATATCGGATTGGTCCTTATGTTTCCTTCATAAGAAAATATAATTTATATATGAAACTTGAGATAGTAATGGAAACTTAGAATGTATGTCGTTCATAGGTTAGTATCCCAGTTCTTTCAAATACAACGACTAAGTGGAGAAAAATCCAGACTGCTTTTATTTTGCGCCTTTAGCGCCCCGTAGAAAGTCCCCCACAATGCTCCGCGGCGGGAAGGTGACAGCGGACAGCCAACATGGCGGCGTACCTCACCCACCAGCAGAAGGTCCTGCGGCTCTACAAGAAGTCACTCAGACACCTGGAATCATGGTGCATATTCAGGTGGGGAGTACCGATATAATATATAAAATATATAATAGACATTATATATATATATAACTCAACACAGGAGGAATGACCTGCCTGTGAAGCTGTTGCCCTTGCTTGCAGCTAGCTGCTAACCGCTAGCCACAGAGGGTTAACTCTACAGACCAAATAGGAGAGGAGTGCATTGGTGGACAAGTTTATATAGTGCCCAGTCTGTGCTCTCTCTCACTCTCTGTCTCTGTCTCTCGGTCTTTCTGTCCATTGGGATTGCGGGTAGTTTAGTGCTAAAAGGTGCTGGTGTTGTGTTGTGATGTGGTTTTGTTGTGGTGTTAGTGTGTGTTCACTGTGTAGTCTGATCTAATAGTTAGAGGGGGTACTGGTTATGCTAGTGGTAAGTTAAGGGTGTGTGTGTTAAGTTAACTGTGTGTGTGTTTGTGGTTAAGTTGACGGTGTGTGTTAAGTTAACGGTGTGTCTGGTTAATAGGGTGTGTGTGGTTAACTTACCGGTGTGTTTTTGTGTGGGTACCTGTCTGTGTGTGGGGTTGGTTAACGGTGTGTGTGTTGGTGGGGGGGGGGGGGGGGGGGTACGTGTGTGTGTGTGTGTGTGTGTGTGTGTGTGTGTGTGTGTGTGTGTGTGTGTTGTTGAGTGTGTGTGTGTTTGGTTAACTTACTGGTGTGATTTTGAGTGGTTACGGTGTGTGTGTGTGTGTGTGTGTGTGTGTGTGTGTGTGTGTGTGTGTGAATGTGTGTGTTAAGTTAATGGTGTGTGTTGTTGCGGTAACTGTGCTAACGCGCTGTGTGTCTCTAGGGATAAGTACAGGTTCTACGCTTGTCTGCTGCGGCAGCGGTTCGACGATGGCGTGGGGGAGAAGGACATGGTGAAGGCCACCCGCATGCTGAAGGCCGGAGAGGAGGAGCTCTGGACCAATCAGCACCCTCAGCCCTACATCTTCCCCGACTCCCCGGGCGGGACGTCCTACGAGAGATACGAGTGCTACAAGGTACCGGCCAATCACGGCCCTCCCCGTGCCCACGTGACCGACGCCTGCTGTTTCTGGGCGTTCTACTTCCTGTTGTGTCTGTGTACTTCCTGTAGGCCCCGGAGTGGCTGCTGGACCACTGGCACCCGTCTGAGAAGAGCCAGTACCCGGACTACTTCAGCAAGAGAGAGACCTGGAAGAAACTCAGAGAGCAGAGCTGGGACCGAGAGGTACTGCTACACGTACTACTAGTACTACCACACAAGTACTAGTAATACTACACACTAATACACACTAATATTACTACGCACGAGTACTGCTACACACTAGAACTAGTACTACCATGCTATAGTAATACTACACACTAGTACTATTACACACTAGTACTATTACACACTAGTACTACTACACACTAGTATTACCACACATTAGTACTACAACCATAGACTAGTACTACTACAGACTAATACTACTACCTACTAGTACTACTACACACTAGTACAAGTACTACCATATACTGGTACTACTACTTTCACCCTTGTCCATAAATACATTGCGGGTACTGCGTTTGTTTTGTTATTATTCCTTCTGTCGACCAATCAACGGACGGCGTGCGTAGCTCTAACTAGCTGGCACCCTTTCAGGCGTCTCAGTACCCCAACGGAGAAGTACAGCGGTGGAAATGCGCCATAGTACTACTACATATCAATACTACTAACTACTACTACTACTACTACTACCTATCCAGCTCCAGGCTGGGACTCTTATGCCTATGTTGTTTATTGTTGTTGTGTTATTGTGGTCGTGGTAACTGTGACGCTGTGGTTGTCGTCATGGTAACCGTGTGGCGTTCCCCAGGTGGCCCAGCTCCAGGCCGAGACGCCGGCCGGCGGGCCCCTCAGCGAGGCCCTCCCCCCGGCCCGCCAGGAGGGACACCTGCCCCCCATGTGGTGGCAGTACGTCACCCGGCCCCGCGAGCGCCCCACCTAGAGCTCCACCCCTCTCCTCCACCCTCCCTCCAGGCAGCAGCTGTCCGGGCGTCCTGTGGGGTCCGACCCGTTACCCTATAAATATAATATTAATAAACCTGTTGATGATGACACACTGTGTGGTTCGTGTTTTTAACGCTTTGAAGTCCTCGGCTAGAGCCGAGAGCTAAGTGGGGGAGGGGGGGGGGGCAGGGAGACGGCCTCCAGGGGCTGACGGTAGGGCTGCTCGATTAAAGGGACACTGTGTAATATTTTAAGTCATTTATTACCTCAAATCAACGTATTCATTCATAAATAAGTCCTCATTGGTGTAAAATTATCTCTGCCAAAAATCGCACTTATCCTCCTGAGTGAAGAATAATTAATATGTAGTTACATAGGACGGGTAAGCTTCATGGAGGCTTCCATGTTCTTCCAGTCTATGAACTGGCGAGAGGGACAAAGAGCACTACGTGGTACAGGAAATGCAAACGCGTTTTCACTCTGAGCCAGCGTGAATGATGACTGAAATAATTCACTATCTTGCTCGAGGAGTAATTACTCATACATCATTAGCTTACACTAATGATTCAATGCAGTTTGAAATTTGTTTGAAAGAACGAACCTCATCACTCGAATGACTCGGTGAGGTAGTATTGGATGTCATGACACAGCTTCTTGGCACATACGTAATTTTTGAACTAACGAGCACTATTAGTTTGAATGCAATATACAATTGTACCACTAGATGGGAGTAAATTTTACACAGTGTCCCTTTAAGGAAAAAATCAGAATCATCAATATTTTGGTCAATGTTGAAATCACGATTGTTCAAACGATTATTTTTGGAGTTTGAAAACTTTTTTGAGTTTGAAAAAAATACGCAAAATGGTCTGAAAGGAAATGTTCGAATCTAAAATAATGAACAGATATGTATCCAAAATTCGATTATATTAGTTTTAGTGATCGTTTGATGCAAAAATCGAAATCGCGATCAAAGTTTGATTAATCGCCCAGCCCGAGCCGACAGTCTAACCACCAGCATTAAGGACCAGATCTCAGTGTTCCATTAAGTGGATGTTGAGATTCTACTCTGATTGGTTGGAATACTATTATTTTAGTTTTGAGTGGTTGGTAGTACCATTTGTTTATGTCTGCGATTTCGGAGCATACGCTGCCTACAAAGACGCGTTTTTTTTGACGGCCTGCTTATGGGGCGGGCAGCTAGCGGATCGTGAGGAAAGATCTGAATGTGATCATTTATGTTTCGGCCTAGCATCGCTGATACAACCTTTAAGGTGTCAAACAGTTAGCCTGGTTCTCTCAGCTGCAGCCGCTCTGCTGAACGTCTCAGAGCTAATCTAAAGCATGATTCAGAGCGTCACAAGGCGAAGGAGGTATAACAATAATAATAATTCATTATGTTTATATAGCGCTTTTCAATGACCCAAAGAGGCTTACGGTGAAGGGGGGAACCTAACTCACCGATACCAGTGTGTAGCACCCACTTGGGTGATGCACGGCAGCCAATCTGCGCCAAAACGCTCACCACACACCAGCTTGCGGTGGAGAGTGAGGGACTTAATGAGTCAGCCAATTATACAGGAAGATGATTATGGGGGGCCAGATTGAATTAGCCTGGTTGGGCCAGGACATGTGCTCCCGGGTTAACGGGGTCCCACAGACCCCTGAGGTGGCCTACGTCTGCCTCCTCACCAGGTCACCGCGCCTAAGGCCGGCGAGGCCGTGATCTAGGAGATGTGGTTGGTCAGCAGGTGGCGCTGTAATACGTGTTCATCGTTATCTCGACCATGACCTACTGGGTTACCGCGGCGATGATCCCCGGAAGATGTGGTGACCAACCTGGGTCGAACCGGCAGTGCCCCCCCACCCAAACCTCAGAGGCTGCTCCTGGTCGAAGGTCTCACTACGACCCCTCTTAGACCAGGACCTGGTGGGTCTACTGTCCTTCTTAGACCAGGACCAGGTGGGTCTACGGCCCCTCTTAGACCAGGACCTGGTGGGTCTACTGTCCCTATGAGACCTGTATCTCGTGGTTAAACTCTATTAACCCATTTTATTGAAACATGCACATTATAATACATTTTATTTTGGAACCGCCCTTAAGACTCCCATTTGTGACGTCTCTAGAGTGGAGCTTTCAAACGTCTCGTAATGTCTGATCCACATCACAACTATTCACAGAACCAGCATGTGAGACCCCTACCGACTTGGACCTGGTTGAGAGGTCAGAGGCTAGGTCGTTACCAGGATATCACACAGCCACAATAAGAGCACCAGAGGAGACGTCAAAACACGATGTATTTCAAGGTAAAAGCACAGGAGAATATGAACGTCTGCACAGCTAAATAAAAAAACATGTCAAACAGGCCAGAGTCTGATATCACCGACACCACGGATCATCCCTCCTCGTGTGACCGGAAGGTTGAAAGTTCGAATCCCTGAGCAAGGCCAGCAGACCTCACACGGACACAAGAAGGAAAACAACCACAAATACGACGCTACAAAAGCCGGCCTCCCGATAGGATAACAATTAAATCATGTGAGCCATCATTCCGTCCGTCTCCTGGGAGATGTCCACCCTCCTCCAGAGCGACGTGGATTGTGTCTGTACCGCAGGTGTCCCGCGGCTTAGCCGCTGCTTCCACGTCCAGGTGTGAACTCCAGGGGTCAAGGGTCATCTCCTGAACTTGCGGTAGGGCCGGCTCTGGCCCCCGTTCTTGTTGTAAGGCTCCCAGCGCTTCCTCTCCGGTGGCTTGTTGTAGACGTAGGGCGACGGGCCGGGCGGCTCCTCGTCGGGGTGGTCCTCCATCATCTGGAGCTTGGCCTCGATGGCGCGGATTTTGGCGCTGGTGCTCAGGTGGTTGTTGGCGGAGGAGATGGCTCCGTCGTCAGCCGGCCCGCTGCCCCCGGGCTCCAGGCTGGACGGCATGGTGTTCTTCTCCGTCCGGAAGCCCTCGAACCTCTGGGCGTGGGCCCAGCGGACCACCAGCCGCTTGGAGAGGGCCAGCTTCCCGTTGAGGCAGCGGATGGCCCGCTCCGCCTCGGGGCGGCTGTGGAAGTTGACGAAGCAGTAGCCCCGCGGCTGGCCCTCCATGGGACCCGACTTGTGGAAGAGGAAGTCGAACTGCTGCACCTGGCCGAAGCGCTCCAGCAGCTTCACCAGGTGGTACTCGGTGATCTTGGGGTCCAGGTTCCCGATCCACAGCCGGTTGCCGTCGTGGGAGACGCTCTCCGAAAGGATCGACGCGTTCTCCACCGACTCGGCGGCGGACGACATGGCCGCGGCGCTCCGGTTCTGCTCAACGGCCTCTTTTAAAGTGATTCAGTGGGTAAAATCGCGTTGGGGTTTGACTTTTGATTGAGTTTTTAATCAAATCTCGGGGCGGGCAACGTACGGGATCCACGGATCCTTTATGTCGCACAACAACAAAGACGCGTCTAGGTGACGTCACGTCACGTGAGGCGGGGCTTATATTTTATTTTATTTTATTATACACCGCAGATTGGTACTTTGTCTAGAAAATGGGTTCTGTCTAGTTAAAAGAAAATAGGGATAATTGAATATCAATTAATGTGAGTATCTATATATACATGTATATTCTCTTACACTAATTGAGTTGAACCTCAAATATTTCCTATTCAATATTGTGTGTGTGTGTGTGTGTGTGTGTGTGTGTGTGTGTGTGTGTGTGTGTGTGTGTGTGTGTGTGTGTGTGTGTGTGTGTGTGTGTGTGTGTGTGTGTGTGTTTAACAATGCACCTTGCTAAAATATTTTTGATATACCTTGTTTAAACAAATGGTTAAGAATATTTGAAATTCATGGTAATACCAGTTCAAATATGAAATTCATGTTAATACAATTTAAAATACATGACATTCATGTTGCGTCCAGTCAGCAATGTAATGCATTTAGGTATTTTTTAAACCTATTGACTGAAACGCCAATAGAGTGGCGAAGTCACGCCCTTTCCGGTAGGGCTCATGGGACCTATGAGATCGAAAAATATGAATGGGTGTCAATGGAGAGAAAATAATTATTTTCTGGTCCCGGTCTTTATATGCCCTGGATTACACATATGTTGTTTGTGGATTTAAAGGATAATTTTTCATGCAAAGAGTTCGACCGTTTATTGTGCAATTGTTCAGATAAAGGCTGTAGAGAAAACACAACGAGAAAGACTACACGGCTCGTATGTGACGTCACGCTCCCTGCGACTGGCGTGGAGAAGACCGAAAATTGTCCCATCGGCATAACTGAAACTCTGCACGTGCCCCGATTTATAATGGTTTTCACCTCTTTCGATGCTTTTATCCTCCCCTTGGAAAAAGCGGTGAAGTGGGGCAGAGAGATCGCCATCTCTGTGCCGAGTTCCAAGGGCGGGTGTGGTGACGTATATCATATGCGTCTAGAGCAGCGAAGAGCTGTAGTTCACAAAGCGGCCTCATATAAAACCTAAAATTATCAAACTTCTTCACGAACATTTTTAGTTTTCTTTGCATGAAAAAGTATCATTTAAATCCACAAACAACATATGTGTAATCCAGGGCATATAAAGACTGGGACCAGAAAATAATTATTTTCTCTCTATTGACACCCATTCATATTTTTCGATCTCATAGGTCCCATGAGCCCTACCGGAAAAGGCGTGACTTCGCCACTCTATAGATAGCCTAGTTATGTAAAACATAATAATCAATAATTGTGTATGATGTGTAATGATGCACCTCTTTTTATTTGGAGTAAAATACATGAAGAATCTTAACCCTGAATGTGTTCAGCCCAATGTTGCTGTGACACATAACAAGGCTTATTATCAAGCCCAGTCAGTGTTCACTTGAGTTGATACCAGATGTGCAATCACAGCCTTCTCCTTGCCTCACTTGGCCCCCAGCTGGGTGCTCTGTGTTATCAATATGTAAACTGCTCACTTTATGAGAGAGGACAGAGACACAGGTTCCTGGACATTGCCCCCCCCCCCCCTCTCAGGTCCAGCTCGCGGGCCTCTCCTTTGTCCCGCTGATCAGTACCATCTTCATCTGCAGCCTCCCCGGGCGTGGAACACACACCTCCCCGGGCCACGCCCACAACGCAGTGCAGGGTGGCAGCTATCTAGGATATCCTTCTAGAGCGCGTAGGGTGGCAGCTAGCTAGGATATCCTTCTAGAGCGCGTAGGGTGGCAGCTAGCTAGGGTATCATTCTAGAGCGCGTAGGGTGGCAGCTAGCTAGGGTATCATTCTAGAGCGCATAGGGTGGCAGCTAGCTAGGATATCATTCTAGAGCGCGTAGGGTGGCAGCTAGCTAGGGTATCCTTCTAGAGCGCGTAGGGTGGCAGCTAGCTAGGATATCCTTCTAGAGCGCGTAGGGTGGCAGCTAGCTAGGGTATCATTCTAGAGCGCATAGGGTGGCAGCTAGCTAGGATATCATTCTAGAGCGCGTAGGGTGGCAGCTAGCTAGGATATCATTTTAGAGTGTAGGGTGGCAGATAGCTAGGATATCATTCTAGAGGGCAAAGTGTTGGCTGGCTACAATATCCTTCTAGAGTTTAGGTTGGCAGCTAGCTAGGATATTATTCTAGAGCGTATAGGTGTCAGCTTACTAGGATATCATTCTAGAGCGTGGCAGCTAGCTTCTAGAGGGTAGGGTGGCAGCTAGCTAAGATATCCTTCTAGAGCTCCGCGGACGGTTCATATCCAGAGAACTCTGATGAAGGCTGTCCTCTTAGGAGAGGCAGCTGTTGTTTCACTAAATTCTCTCCTCTCATTTGGTCCACTGGTTGAGGGTCCAGCCCTACATGTGATGAGTGGACCTTTGAACCTCATCTGGGAAGTCAGGGAACACCATGATGAAGAGGCTCTCTGAGTCCAGAGCTGATTATGGTTGCATGTTCACGCAACGCATCGAGCACTCAGACCCTTTTACGCAGTCGTTAACCTCTTTATGGTTCTGCGTTAGTACTGCGGGTATTAGGAAGCGGACCAATCACATCCCATGCTGCTGCGTCGCCTCGACGGAAGGTAAACATTTTTGGAGCTCCTTCTAGAGCTCCGCGGACGGTTCATATCCAGAGAACTCTGATGAAGGCTGCCCTCTTAGGAGAGGCAGCTGTTGTTTCACTAATTCTCTCCTCTCATTTGGTCCACTGGTTGAGGGTCCAGCCCTACATGTGATGAGTGGACCTTTGAACCTCATCTGGGAAGTCAGGGAACACCATGATGAAGAGGCTCTCTGAGTCCAGAGCTGATTAAGGTTGCATGTTCACGCAACGCATCGAGCACTCGGACCCTTTTACGCAGTCGTTAACCTCTTTATGGTTCTGCGTTAGTACTGCAGGTATTAGGAAGCGGACCAATCACATCCCATGCTGCTGCGTCGCCTCGACGGAAGGTAAACATTTTTGGGAAGGGCACGTCAGGTCCAAACGGCAGACGCAAGGAGAGTCTGCAAGGACGAGTCCCTGACCCCCTTGCGTTGCCTGAACGTGGGACCATGATCAGCCCTCAGACCCCTAAAGCTGACTTTATCGGCCACACACAGGCAGCTGAGCGTCGCTATAAAGGGTTTAAACCTCCAAACCAAAGTTTCAAGACTAATTGACAAATTAACCAGTGAATCATAATCACTTGTGTTTCACGTGAGGGCAGGAGCTACAGGGTTGAAAAGAAGCGTTACACAGACTGACTTTTTATTTGTATGGGTAGTATTTACTTTAGTATTCGTATGAGTATTGGTGTAATGGTTGTAGTTGCTGTAGTGGCTTAATTTTTTTTCTGTGGAATAATTGTGAGGAACCATCATGTAGCATAATTTAGGCTACGCAAGGCAGAAATGTGAGCCTTATGCTTTCTAATATTTCTAACGTTCATCTATTCCTTCTGCAATGTCATCTGTCGATTTTACACACGTACACATATATATAAATAAATAAATAAATAAATAAATAAATAAATAGCAAGTATATAAAGTATATGTATGCCTGCTATTAATTCGATGTGTTGGATTCGCTCTTATGCTAGGGGTACAAGACCTCCCGTTGTCCGAAACGGTCCCCGTTTCTGATGGCCTGTCCCCGGGATCGGTCCCGGTATTGTCCACAGGATCGGTCCCGCTAATGTCCCCGTTTCTGGTGGTCTGTCCCCGGGATCTGTCCCGGTAATGTCCACGTTTCTGATGGTCTGTCCCCGGGATCGTTCACTGTTATGTCCCCGTTTCTGATTGTCTGTCCCCGGGATCAGTCCCGGTAAAGTCCCCGATTTTTAAAAGGAATTACCAAACAAATATGAATCCGTTTTTAAAAGCAGATCGACAATCAACGGGTTCCCACAATGATGGCGGACATTTGAAATTAAATAAATCGTAGTTCCATTTTGCAAGGTCGAGTTGGAAGCTTTATATTATTCCAGACGAGCCCTTTATTATTATTTATGCCCTTTATTACTATGATTAACTAACTAATGATGAACTATCATATTACTACTGCTAGGCTAACTAGCCGCCTGCTAACGCTCCACACAGCGAGTCACGGAGATAGAGAGACTCCGTATGTGTGTGTTCATTTAAATACATTGTAATTCTCCGGCTCCACAGTCGCTTAAGCCAAGTGACTTTAAAACATGTTTTGTTGTAAATTATTCATATTTAATAATTTGGCAACACATGTGTTGAACGGACGGTTAGTACCGCCCTCCATTGGACAGGCAGCCAACCAGGGCAACGCGGAAGTGACCTGCAGCCAGCGGTTAGCCAATGGGCGCCCACTACACCAAACCAGAGGGAAACCCACAGAACCAACGTGCTAACCCACATCACAGCTGAACCCTTTTCATTCACGTTCTACAACAATGTTGATGTCGTGAGGTCCTTTTACTGTAAGTATTATGTATTGTCCCTCGGTTTTCAATCATTTGAGTGTATTCTGCGTGTGTTTGTGGTACTTTAGAAGCTGTTATTGTGATATATAACTTATTGTGCTAACGGCTACCCTATATCATTAGCCTGGCAGTGGGCGGGCGGGTGGAGGGGGAGGGGGGGATTTTCACGTATTAAGTGATTTATCTGTTGACTTATTAATAATAATGCTTATAGATTATTACTATTAATGCACTTCGAGCTACGCACAGAAGTCTCTTAGTGAAGTAATAAAGTTAATTTGGACGAAGTACGGTCATTCATGGTGTTTGTTGTGAAATATGGATTAAAAATATAAAATATGTAATTACACCATAACAATAAACGTAGCTGTCATGCAGCTGTCGTGGTCTGAACGGGTTAGTAGTACAGCCTATTCTGTCATCTGTTTTTACTACTGCAACATCATATATATATATATATATATTATATATATATATATATATAATATATATATATATATATATGTATATGTATATATTATATTTTGTTATGGTGTCATTGAATATTATATATATGAATCGATATTTTACAACAAAAACCATGCCTTTTATTACTTTACTTCGTCGAAATTAACTTGATTCAAAAGATATCTATATCTGTACAGTGTTTCCCACAGGATTTTCTATCTAGGATCATCTATGGGGGTCCGATGGCATGCCCCCACGGGAGATCTGTTGAATTTTGAGAACAATTACTCAATTACTGACAAATTACTGTAAATACTGATATGAATGTTGATGAAACAATGTAAAGGGTCTACTAAATGGGGTTGTTTAAGAAAACAAGAAAAAAAGACAGACTACTGGCGCGTTTCCACTGCAGGGAACGGATCGGTTCGCAAAGGTGCGGTACGGATTGCGTTTCCACCGCCAAAAGTGGGCGTGACCCGGACTGAGCCGTACTCGTTTTGCCCTCGTCTTCAGGACTCCTCCGTTGGGGTACTGGAGACGAGACGCCTGAAAGGGTCCCGGGAAATTCTAGCTACACACCCCCTCCGTTGATTGGTCGACAGAATCATCACTCCCGGGCGACGTGGGGATAAAAACAAACAAACAGTAGCCTCGAGGTATTATTCTTTACAATGAACATGTCTCGTAAAACGCTTGCTTGGGCGAACAAGGAGGTGGAGACGTTCGTCTGCATTCTTGGGGAGGAAGACATTGTTTACGTAGCTGCCGCGGCGATCGACATCCGGCCTACCTTAAAGGGTACTGTCGGCGGTGGAAACGCGACCTCGGAACTGAGCTGGGCTATTCCGCCCCCTCCCTACCGCACCTTTGCGAACCGATCTGTTCCGCACCCTGCAGTGGAAACGCGGCATAAAACACAGTGCTGAGCCTTTATACTACTAGTTTAATGTACACACACACACACACACACACACACACACACACACACACACACACACACACACACACACACACACACACACACAGAGCTGCCCGTAATACAGACTGCTAGGTTGAACCCAAACAAAGTAACACAGATATGTTGAGTTTGTCTTTTTATATTGAAACTATGACCGCCGAAATCAGACCATGGTGGTGCGCCATAGTCTGATCAATGTGCGGGAAGTGCTGTTTACGTATATATCTATATCTACATCGACGTATACAGTATGTATCTGTAGGGACGGAGAGAGAGGACATGTATATGGTGTTGAAGGGTTGCCTGTTCAACGTCCGGCCTGTTCACAGTGACCTCCCTGACCGCCGTAGCCCGCCCGGGGCCGTGGAGATGGCCCCCACGCCGGCCCCCACGCCGGCCCCCACGCCGGCCCCCACGCCGGCCCCCACGACGGGCCCAATGACGTCCCCTATGAAGGCCCCTAGGTCGGCCCCTAGGTCGTTCCCTAGGTCGGCTCCTAGGATGGCCCCCAGCAGTAAAGTGCGCCTGCTGCTCCCTAGACCAGAGGAGGAGGACGAGGAGGACGAGGAGGCGGAGCTCTGGTTTCCAGATTGTAATGATGAGGAAGAGAAGAAGGGAGGCGGTCCTCTCCATCCCAGCCTGCCTCAGTGTCCACCAATCAGGGGCACCCCTCAGGTAGGGTCAGAGGTCATATGGTTGTGTTCATCTCTTCCTACCATTTGAATCATGAATCCTGCTGTATAGATGTTGCGTGTGTCTGTGTAATGTGTGTGAGTGTGTTAAATGTTTTTGTGTGTGTGTGTGTGTGTGTGTGTGTTGTCCAGTGTCCCCATGGCTACGGCGGTTCCCTGGGCTTCAAGCTGAACGGTGTGCCGGTGGAGCCTCAGGGTTAGTAGAAGCAGCACTCTGACATCAGTTTATTAGTTGATCATATCTGTGTAGTACTATAGTACTGTGAATATTAACAGGACCCGGTACTGTAGTATTAACAGGCCTGTACTGTAGTATTAACAGGACAATGTACTGTAGTATTAACAGGCCTGTACTGTAGTATTAACAGGACCCTGTACTGTAGTATTAATAGGCCTGTACTGTAGTATTAACAGGCCTGTACTGTAGTATTAACAGGACCATGTACTGTAGTATTAACAGGCCTGTACTGTAGTATTAACAGGCCTGTACTGTAGTATTAACAGGCCTGTACTGTAGTATGAACAGGCCTGTACTGTAGTATTAACAGGCCTGTACTGTAGTATGAACAGGCCTGTACTGTAGTATTAACAGGCCTGTACTGTAGTATTAACAGGACCATGTACTGTAGTATTAACAGGCCTGTACTGTAGTATGAACAGGCCTGTACTGTAGTATTAACAGGCCTGTACTGTAGTACTAACAGGCCTGTACTGTAGTATTAACAGGCCTGTACTGTAGTATGAACAGGCCTGTACTGTAGTATTAACAGGCCTGTACTGTAGTACTAACAGGCCTGTACTGTAGTATTACCAGGGTGCTGTGCTGACATTGATTGATGTGATATTGACGCGGTGGCTCTGTGTCCAGCAGGGGGCGGGGCTGACCTGCTGCTGGTGCACACGGGGGGCCCCTGTGGCTTCACCTCCCTACTGGTCTCCCCCCCCCCCTCCTCCTCCCCTCCTCCTTCTACCCCCTCTCCACTGCTCCTCCAACCAGAGCCCACGCCCATCATCACAGGTGATACAGAGAACACGCCCCCTCCATCTGTCTGTCTGTCTGTCTGTCTGTCTGTCTGTCTGTCTGTCTGTCTGTCTGTCTGTCTGTCTGTCTGTCTGTCTGTCTGCCTGCCTGCCTGCCTGCCTGCCTGCCTGCCTGCCTGCCTGCCTGCCTGCCTGCCTGCCTGTTCTGCTCCTGTTTCTCTTTCCTCTCCTCCTCTCCCTCTCTCTTCCCGCTCTCTGTCCCACTCTCTCTCTCCTCCTCTCTGCTCCTCATCCCTCTCCCTGTTCTCCTCTCTCTCTCCAGGCGTGCTGTGTGGGGAGGCCGCAAAGAGGGTGCTGAGCGACTGTCAGGTCCCAGAGTCAGGCCCCCAGGATGGGGTCGGTCTTCAGGAAAGCCCCTGGTCCCCAACTGGCCACCATCATCCTTTCAAAAAGACCCTGTGTTTAAGTACGTATCAGCCGTAGCTCTTCTTTTAGAGACCCTGTTTAAGGATGGAGCGGCCTTAGCCTCATCTCACTTGACCTGGTCATGTTCAAGTATCCCAGAACAAAAAACAAATCGAAGGTTCTGATGTACAGTAGAACCCGGCCCATACTCACCACGTTCACTGATGACATCATTCTCTGGGATTGACGTACGTGTGTGTGTGTGTGTGTGTGTGTGTGTGTGTGTGTGTGTGTGTGTGTGTGTGTGTGTGTGTGTGTGTGTGTGTGTGTGTGTGTGTGTGTGTGTGTGTGTGTGTGTGTGTGTGTGTGTGTGTGTGTGTGTGTGTGTTGTGATTGGCTGCCTGTCCAGGGGGCGGCGGCCAGCTCCGCAGACCTCGCCGCTGTTCCCACTGCGGGTCTCCCTTCCTCCTCGTCAGGAAGCTGAGGGGCTTCATGTGTGTGAGTACCTGCTGAGTACTGATACTACCACTACAGTAGTACTACAGTAGTAGTAGTAGTAGGTAGTAGAAAAGGACTCAAGACTCACCTGACTCTGCATAGCCACCTTTCCTCTTTCCTCCTCTGACCACCATTGTACACTGTATTGTATTGTAGTGAATTGTATTGTGTTGTAGTACTTAACTGTGTAGCAACTGCAGCAGCTGCTATCATGTCTGTAACACGGGGAATTGATTAGCCTAGCGATTGTTGTACTTGCACTTGGTTCTATGAACATCCTTTCCGTACCGACAGCGATATATTGATGCACTTCTTATGACAAATGTACTTATTGTGAGTCGCTTTGGATAAAAGCGTCTGCTAAATGCCCTAAATGTAAATGTAGAGGTAGTACAGTAGTATCAGGAGGTAGTACAGTAGTATTAGGAGGTAGTACAGTAGTATCAGGAGGTAGTACAGTAGTATTAGGAGGTAGTACAGTAGTATCAGGAGGTAGTACAGTAGTATCAGGAGGTAGTACAGTAGTATTAGGAGGTAGTACAGTAGTATCAGGAGGTAGTACAGTAGTATCAGGAGGTAGTACAGTAGTATCAGGAGGTAGTACAGTAGTATCAGGAGGTAGTACAGTAGTATTAGGAGGTAGTACAGTAGTATTAGGAGGTAGTACAGTAGTATCAGGAGGTAGTACAGTAGTATTAGGAGGTAGTACAGTTGTATTAGGAGGTAGTACAGTAGTATTAGGAGGTAGTACAGTAGTATTAGGAGGTAGTACAGTAGTATTAGGAGGTAGTACAGTAGTATTAGGAGGTAGTCCAGTAGTATCAGGAGGTAGTACAGTAGTATCAGGAGGTAGTACAGTAGTATCAGGAGGTAGTACAGTAGTATCAGGAGGTAGTACAGTAGTATTAGGAGGTAGTACAGTAGTATTAGGAGGTAGTACAGTAGTATTAGGAGGTAGTACAGTAGTATTAGGAGGTAGTACAGTAGTATTAGGAGGTAGTATTAGGAGGTAGTACAGTAGTATCAGGAGGTAGTACAGTAGTATTAGGAGGTAGTACAGTAGTATTAGGAGGTAGTACAGTAGTATCAGGAGGTAGTACAGTAGTATTAGGAGGTAGTACAGTAGTATCAGGAGGTAGTACAGTAGTATCAGGAGGTAGTACAGTAGTATTAGGAGGTAGTACAGTAGTATCAGGAGGTAGTACAGTAGTATCAGGAGGTAGTACAGTAGTATTAGGAGGTAGTACAGTAGTATCAGGAGGTAGTACAGTAGTATCAGGAGGTAGTACAGTAGTATTAGGAGGTAGTACAGTAGTATCAGGAGGTAGTAGTACAGTAGTATTAGGAGGTAGTAGTACAGTAGTATTAGGAGGTAGTACAGTAGTATCAGGAGGTAGTATAGTAGTATCAGGAGGTAGTACAGTAGTATCAGGAGGTAGTGCAGTAGTATTAGGAGGTAGTACAGTAGTATTAGGAGGTAGTACAGTAGTATTAGGAGGTAGTACAGTAGTATTAGGAGGTAGTACAGTAGTATCAGGAGGTAGTACAGTAGTATTAGGAGGTAGTACAGTAGTATTAGGAGGTAGTACAGTAGTATCAGGAGGTAGTACAGTAGTATCAGGAGGTAGTACAGTAGTATCAGGAGGTAGTACAGTAGTATTAGGGGGTAGTACAGTAGTATTAGTAGGTAGTACAGTAGTATCAGGGGGTAGTACAGTAGTATTAGGAGGTAGTACAGTAGTATCAGGAGGTAGTACAGTAGTATCAGGAGGTAGTACAGTAGTATCAGGAGGTAGTACAGTAGTATCAGGAGGTAGTACAGTAGTATTAGGAGGTAGTACAGTAGTATCAGGAGGTAGTACAGTAGAATTAGGAGGTAATACTCCGTGTACTTCGTGTTCTCTCCAGGCCTGCAGTATTCAGATCTCTGAGAGTCTGAAGATCCACAAGATCCACGTCCGGCGGTGGTCCACCACCACCAGGACCCGGTCCTCCACCGGACCCCCGGACCCCCTGGGCCCCCCGCAGACCGGCCCCCTCAGCCCCCCAAGGTACCAGCCCGGCCCGGACACCCAGCTCTAACTCTACCTTCACCAGTCTAACCAGTACTAACTCTACCTCCACCGGTCTAACCAGTACTAACTCTACCTCCACCGGTCTAACCAGTACTAACTCTACCTCCACCGGTCTAACCAGTACTAACTCTACCTTCACCGGTCTAACCAGTACTAACTCTACCTTCACCAGTCTAACCAGTACTAACTCTACCTTCACCGGTCCAACCAGTACTAACTCTACCTCCACCGGTCTAACCAGTACTAACTCTTGCTCCACCGGTCTAACCAGTACTAACTCTACCTTCACCAGTCTAACCAGTACTAACTCTACCTTCGCCAGTCTAACCAGTACTAACTCTACCTTCGCCAGTCTAACCAGTACTAACTCTACCTTCACCAGTCTAACCAGTACTAACTCTACCTTCACCAGTCTAACCAGTACTAACTCTACCTCCACCAGTCTAACCAGTACTAACTCTACCGTCACCAGTCAAACCAGTACTAACTCGACCTGCACCAGTCTAACCAGTATCCCCCCCCCCCTCCCCTCTCTCTGCAGACCCCAGACCCCCCAGGCGGGGGCGGCCCCCGGCCTCTGGCCCCCCCCCAGGGGCGGCCTGGTCATCCCCCTGGAGGAGTTCTACTACGGGACGGACGACTCGCCCACCCCCCCCCCGCCACTCAAGTCCCGCGGGCCGTACCACTGCATCACCTGTAAAACCATCGTCAGGGACAACGTCCAGTGAGTGCCCCCGCACTGCTGAAGAAAAAGAAATACTGTGGCTCATTACCCTGCAGCTCATTACCCTGCAGCTCATTACCCTGTAGCTCATTACCCTGCACCTCATTGTCCTGCAGCTCATTACCCTGCAGCTCATTACCCTGTACCTCATTACCCTGCAGCTCATTACCCTGCAGCTCATTATCCTGTACCTCATTATCCTGCAGCTCATTGTCCTGTACCTCATTACCCTGCAGCTCATTACCCTGCAGCTCATTGTCCTGCAGCTCATTATCCTGTACCTCATTATCCTGTACCTCATTACCCTGCAGCTCATTACCCTGCCTGTACCTCATTACCCTGCAGCTCATTACCCTGCAGCTCATTATCCTGTACCTCATTATCCTGCAGCTCATTATCCTGTACCTCATTACCCTGCAGCTCATTATCCTGTACCTCATTATCCTGCAGCTCATTATCCTGTACCTCATTACCCTGCAGCTCATTATCCTGTACCTCATTATCCTGCAGCTCATTATCCTGTACCTCATTACCCTGCAGCTCATTATCCTGTACCTCATTGCCCTGCAGCTCATTATCCTGTACCTCATTATCCTGTACCTCATTACCCTGCAGCTCATTATCCTGTACCTCATTGCCCTGCAGCTCATTATCCTGTACCTCATTATCCTGTACCTCATTATCCTGTACCTCATTATCCTGTACCTCATTATCCTGCAGCTCATTATCCTGTACCTCATTATCCTGCAGCTCATTATCCTGTACCTCATTACCCTGCAGCTCATTATCCTGTACCTCATTGCCCTGCAGCTCATTATCCTGTACCTCATTATCCTGTACCTCATTGCCCTGCAGCTCATTATCCTGTACCTCATTATCCTGTACCTCATTATCCTGTACCTCATTGCCCTGCAGCTCATTATCCTGTACCTCATTACCCTGCAGCTCATTATCCTGTACCTCATTATCCTGCAGCTCATTATCCTGTACCTCATTACCCTGCAGCTCATTATCCTGTACCTCATTACCCTGCAGCTCATTATCCTGCAGCTCATTACCCTGCAGCTCATTATCCTGTACCTCATTATCCTGCAGCTCATTATCCTGTACCTCATTACCCTGCAGCTCATTATCCTGTACCTCATTACCCTGCAGCTCATTATCCTGTACCTCATTGCCCTGCAGCTCATTATCCTGTACCTCATTACCCTGCAGCTCATTATCCTGTACCTCATTACCCTGCAGCTCATTATCCTGTACCTCATTATCCTGCAGCTCATTATCCTGCAGCTCATTACCCTGCAGCTCATTATCCTGTACCTCATTGCCCTGCAGCTCATTATCCTGTACCTCATTATCCTGCAGCTCATTATCCTGTACCTCATTACCCTGCAGCTCATTATCCTGTACCTCATTATCCTGCAGCTCATTATCCTGCAGCTCATTATCCTGTACCTCATTACCCTGCAGCTCATTATCCTGTAACTCATTATCCTGTATGGAGCTCATTATCCTGTTGTGTAGCTCATTATCCTGGAGCTTATTACCATGGAGCTCATTATCCTGCAGTTCATTATCCTGTACCTCATTATCCTGCAGCTCATTATCCTGCAGCTCATTATCATGTACATCATTACCCTGCAGCTCATTATCCTGTAACTCATTATCCTGTATGGAGCTCATTATCCTGTTGTGTAGCTCATTATCCTGGAGCTTATTACCATGGAGCTCATTATCCTGCAGTTCATTATCCTTCAGCTCATTATCCTTCAGCTCATTATCCTGCAGCTCATTATCCTATAGCTCATTATCCTGCCTGGATGTCATTATCCTGTAGTGGAGCTCATTATCCTGTAGTGGAGCTCATTATCCTGTAGTGTAGCTCATTATCCTTTAGTGTAGCTCATTATCCTGTAGTGTAGCTCATTATCCTGTAGTGTAGCTCATTATCCTGTAGTGTAGCTCATTATCCTTTAGTGTAGCTCATTTTCCTGCAGCTCATTATCCTGTAGATAATGACGCCAGGTTGTGTTCCAGGTTGATGAAGCACATGGACCAGCACGCTGCGGTCCAGAGGGGCGGGCCAGGGAACGACATCACTTCCTGTTCCTTCTGCTACCGGAGGTTCCAGTGCCCCTTCAGCCTGCAGTGCCACCTGGAGGCCGTCCACACACAGTGCCAGGCCACAGGTCAGTAGTGTCACACAGGGTGCCTGTTAGTTCTGGGTTTTGTGTTGTGTTCCCGCCCGTAGTTTGTGAGATGTGTTGTGTTACAGTAGTGTGTTGTGTTACTGTCTCGTGTTACAGTAGTGTGTCGTGTTACAGTGTTGTGTTACAGTAGTGTGTTGTGTTTTAGCGGTGTGCAAGATCTGTGAGTTGTCGTTCGTGGACGAGCGAGACCTGCTGAAGCACATGAAGATCCTCCACCAGCCTGGAGAGATGCCCTACGTCTGCCAGGTCTGTCTGTCTGTCTGTCTGTCTGTCTGTCTGTCTGTCTGTCTGTCTGTCTGTCTGCCTGTCTGTC
>NC_082403.1:1501156-1503656 GCF_031168955.1 Gadus macrocephalus
CCAGGTGATAGACTGTATCGTGTTGTGTTCCAGGTCAAAGACTGTATCGCGTTGGGTTCCAGGTGATAGACTGTATCGCGTTGTGTTCCAGATGATAGACTGTATCGCGTTGTGTTCCAGATGATAGACTGTATCGCGTTGTGTTCCAGGCAGTGATGGGCAGTAACGCGTTGAAGTAACGCGTTACTGTAATCCAATTACTTTTTTTAAATAACGAGTAAAGTAAGGGATTACAATTACAAAAATAGTAATTTGATTACTTTTACTTTCCCGCAAGCATCCTGCGTTACTGCGTTACTAAACCGTGATTTTTTTCCATTGAGAGTAAAAGAATTTGGGATTTTGCCGTATTTGCTTTGTGAGACTGTCTCGTGACAATGACGTAGCCTATAGCGGCGCGACGTCTAGAAGTAAACAACACCAACGTGTGTGCAAGACATGGAGTGCGGGAGAGAGAGCGAACATGGAGCATTTAATTCATGGAAGTTCAGACATTACTTTGAGTTTGACTCGGTAAAAGATGTAAAAAACATTAAAAACATTAATTAGTCAGAAGATCTAGAAATAGAAGGCATAATGCTAGCTATGGGCCAACTTAGCCTATCGGACAGCAATCAGTGCACTTGCAAATGAGTGCCTGCAAGTATAACCGATCGTGGTGTGACATTATTTAACCATCAATCTACCGCAAATATGACCAGACAGATGTACATTGAACACATGATACACAAAGCACACCGTCCAACTCTGCGAATGCCGACAGACAGCCCACAACAAGCCAAACATCACCACGGCGGGTGTGCTCTCTCTCTCTCTCTCGCACGCCCGTACTACACAATCGCTCCAACTTATCAAACTCCAAGGCTAGGCTGCTTCACTAAGACCACAACTAACCACAAGGCCTTGATCATAAGCATGCAGTATGCCGAAGCCGAAAAGGACACACGCAGTCGCACACACTCATCTTATGCAAAACAATCCGTTTTATCATCAACATTCAGTCACTGCAAAGATTTAAAGGCTAGCCTCTTACCATAAGTTAGAATGGACCAAAAGTATGTGATTGAGACAGTATTGTTCGGCTTTCGCTTGCTATCCGTTTTTAGTATGACTTCTCAACATTACGTCTTTCTTGTGTTAGGCGCACATGGCTAATTTGCATACGCGCACAGGATTGGCTGGCTCCGCAAGGCAAATAATATAACATATTTAACTATCTTTCTATCCGTCTATTTATTTATCTATCAACACATGGGTCTAGTTTTAATGTGATGTATTATGTGTATGTCCAGTCAGACTTGTTGTCTCCCTTGTTCTATGTGGTCTTAGTAGGCTATACTGTGTGAGCCGAATCACCTAAATGAATTCCCGACGTGTAGTTTGGTAAAGACTTGACTAGGCTATTTATCTATCGAGGCTATTAGTTAACAATTATTCGCCAAAGGCTAAGTGAATAGTGGGGAATAGCCCCCGAGACCGAAGGTTTATTTGTTGTTATCAGCTGACATTTTGGGATGAAAACCATAGAGTTTGAGATGTCAATCATGGGATATTGCCCAATATCCCGAGATAGCCAACCAATCAAATTGCGCCATTTTAGGAGATTCACGTGTAGCATATAACTATATATAATATCTATGTATTTATCTATGAAACACATCCTTCCACACACAGTTCAAACACATAGGCCTACTCTTTGACATTAGAACAGCCTAAATGTTAATAGAGTCTTTGGTTTAATTATTTTATTTCTGTATTTTATTTACATCTATTCGAATGAAGGTGTGTATACACACCAAAACGATTTTCTTTAAATGAGAGACTGTTGCATTTAATATTTTTTTTTTTTTGCAATGTGCATAGTTAAAAAGATTGAGACTAATACAAACAAGTTTTAAAAAAAGCGCATACAGGTTGTGTATAGTAGATAGTGTGTTTTTGAAAAGTAACTAAGTAAAGTAATTAGTAAAGTAACTAATTACTTTTGAAGATAAGTAATCAGTAAAGTAACTGGATTACTTTCTTGGATAAGTAATCAGTAATCAGTAACTAATTACTTTTTCCAAGTAACTTGACCAACACTGGTTCCAGGTGATAGACTGTATCGCGTTGTGTTCCAGGTGATAGACTGTATCGCGTTGGGTTCCAGGTGATAGACTGTATCGCGTTGTGTTCCAGATGATAGACTGTATCGCGTTGGGTTCCAGGTCATAGACTGTATCGCGTTGTGTTCCAGGTCATAGACTGTATCGCGTTGTGTTCCAGGTGATAGAATGTATCGCGTTGTGGACTGTATCGCGTTGTGTTCCAGGTCATAGACTGTATCGCGTTGTGTTCCAGGTCATAGACTGTATCGTGCTGTGTTCCAGGTCATAGCCTTGGCCCCAGTGTCTCCACCCCTAGAGTCTCCACCCCCAGAGCCCCCAAGTGAGAAGCCTCTCAAGGGTCCCCCTCCCCGGCCCCCAAAATGGAAACCACCAAGGTGAATATACACGACACC
>NC_082403.1:1506156-1512198 GCF_031168955.1 Gadus macrocephalus
AAACGCACCAGTACCACTGGTCATACTGGTACCAAACACACCAGTACCGCTGGTCACACTGGTACCAAACGCACCAGTACCACTGGTCACACTGGTCACACTGGTACCACTGGTCATACTGGTACCAAACACACCAGTACCGCTAGTCACACTGGTACCAAACACACACCAGTACCACTGGTCACACTGGTACCACTGGTCATACTGGTACCAAACACACCAGTACCGCTGGTCACACTGGTACCACTGGTCATACTGGTACCAAACACACACCAGTACCACTGGTCACACTGGTACCAAACACACCAGTACCGCCGGTCACACTGGTACCAAACACACTGGTACCACTGGTCACACTGGTACCTCCGGTACCTCTGCTCACACTGGTACCACTGGTCATACTGGTACCTCTATTCACACTGGGACCACTGTTCACACTGGTACCACTGGTCACACTGGTACCACTGGTACCACTACTCACACTGTTACCACTAGTCACACTGGTGCCACTACTCACACTGGTACCACTGGTCACACTGGTACCACTGGTCCCAGCCCCATCCCACCCTCGTACAACCAGGTGACCTGTGTGTTGTTCCAGGTGTGACTGGAACCTCAGCTGTGGGTCATGTGACTTAACCACGCACAACGGAGACCTGATGGCCAATCACATGACGGACCACGCCCATCACACCTGTTCCCTCCCTCATGGTACACACACACACACACACACACACACACACACACACACACACACACACACACACACACACACACACACACACACACGTCTCTTGCTTGTGCACACACATGCTTGTTGATGTGAAATTGGTGAGGCTAGTCAGGGTGATGTGTGTTATAGCAGCGACGTGTTCCGGAGCTCCCGGAGGAGGCGGACCTCGGCAGGACCCCCCCTGGAGGACGGAGCCCCCCTGGAGGACGGAGCCCCCCTGGAGGACGGACCCCCCCTGGAGGACGGAGCCCCCCTGGAGGACGGAGCCCCCCTGGAGGACGGAGCCCCCCTGGAGGACGGAGCCCCCCTTGAGGACCGCTCCACAACACGAGGCCTCCGTCCTCCAGCAGCTTTCTCAGTGAGTTCACAACGCTGCACTAAACAAAACCCATAGAAGGGGAACGGGCCAATAGGAACACCAGGTGGAGGCGGGTGAGGGCTAAGGAACCGGCCAATGGGAGCACAGCCAGATGGAGACAGGTGAGGGCTAAGGAACCGGCCAATGGGAGCACTGCAAGGTGGAGACAGGTGAGGGCTAAGGAACCGGCCAATGGGAGCACAGCCAGGTGGAGACAGGTGAGGGCTAAGGAACCGGCCAATGGGAGCACAGCAAGGTGGAGACAGGTGAGGGCTAAGGAACCGGCCAATAGAAACACCAGGTGGGGGCGGGTGAGGGCTAAGGAACCGGTCAATGGGAGCACAGCAAGGTGGAGACAGGTGAGGGCTAAGGAACCGGCCAATGGGAGCACAGCAAGGTGGAGACAGGTGAGGGCTAAGGAACCGGCCAATAGGAACACCAGGTGGGGGCGGGTGAGGGCTAAGGAACCGGTCAATGGGAGCACAGCAAGGTGGAGACAGGTGAGGGCTAAGGAACCGGTCAATGGGAGCACAGCAAGGTGGAGACAGGTGAGGGCTAAGGAACCGGCCAATAGGAACACCAGGTGGGGGCGGGTGAGGGCTAAGGAACCGGTCAATGGGAGCACAGCAAGGTGGAGACAGGTGAGGGCTAAGGAACCGGCCAATGGGAGCACAGCAAGGTGGAGACAGGTGAGGGCTTAGGAACCGGCCAATAGGAACACAGCAAGGGGAACACAGCAAAATGAACCGGCCAATAGGAACACCGCAAGGTGGAGACAGGTGAGGGTCATGAATGTCTTCATCAGTGTGACAGCCGGGCAGTCGACCGGCTGTCTCCTCAGGACCCCCTACAGAGGCTCACTCTTCATTACGTCGTCTTGTTGTCATTAAACCAGCTGTTCAGAGGAGAGGCGGGGCCAGCTGCTGTCTGGGGGCGGGGCCTTCGTCCCAATCCACCTCCTCCCCTCGGGAACCTCCTCCACACTGCTGTCTGTCAAAACCCTCAGCCGCCTCCCGTCTCCCTGCTACACCCCCGCCATGACCATCCGCGTCCGCGGCCCCCGGACACGCCCTGCTCAGGTGAGTACATGTAACAGGAAGTATAGGCCAGAGAACAGGAAGTAGAGGACAGAGAACCAGGAAGTAGTGTAAAGGGAACCAGTGCCGTGTTCCAATACCCGTACTGTCCGTACTTACTAGCCAAAATTTGAGTACGCAGTACGTTCCAATTCAGATCCGGCGAAAAGAAGTATACCTCAAGGACCCGGATGCCGTACTCAAAACGGGCTAATGGTGAAGTGTGGATCGAAGGACACTCCCCGTACTCAACGGCAGCCATCTTAGCTACGTAGCGGAAAAGGCGGAGCCAGGCTGAGCCAAAGTCGGCGCATTTTCCACATAGCCTGCATTAATAGAGTTATTTAGTAGTTTTTATAGCTTTTTATAGCTGCTAGGCGTAAAGAGTTCACCGTTCAAAGCGGGATGTTTATTGCGGGGGAGGAGCCACGGCGGCAGTCGTGATCGTCATTTCCGGTAAGTGCACCACAGAGTACTCGATTTGGAACAGCACTCACATCTGAAAAATTAGCGTACTCAAGTGAGTACGGATAGTGCAGATAGTGTACTTCCTTTAAGTATACTCATGGAAGTACGGGTATTGGAACACGCCACAGGAAGGAGTGTACAGGGAACCAGGAAGTAGAGGCCAGAGAACCGGGAAGTAGAATAACATTAAACAACAGTACAGGTTACACACAGAACTACAGTACAGGTAACCAACATAGAACTACAGTACAGGTAACACACAGAACTACAGTACAGGTAACATACATAGAACTACAGTACAGGTAACACACAGAACTACAGTACAGGTAACACACATAGAACTACAGTACAGGGAACACACAGAACTACAGTACAGGTAACATACATAGAACTACAGTACAGGTAACACACAGAACTACAGTACAGGTAACACACATAGAACTACAGTACAGGTAACACACAGAACTACAGTACAGGTAACATACATAGAACTACAGTACAGGTAACACACAGAACTACAGTACAGGTAACATACATAGAACTACAGTACAGGTAACGCATAGAACTACAGTACAGGTAACATACATAGAACTACAGTACAGGTAACTCACAGAACTACAGTACAGGTAACACACATAGAACTACAGTACAGGTAACACACAGAACTACAGTACAGGTAACATACATAGAACTACAGTACAGGTAACACACAGAACTACAGTACAGGTAACACACATAGAACTACAGTACAGGTAACACACAGAACTACAGTACAGGTAACATACATAGAACTACAGTACAGGTAACACACAGAACTACAGTACAGGTAACATACATAGAACTACAGTACAGGTAACACACATAGAACTACAGTACAGGTAACATACATAGAACTACAGTACAGGTAACACACAGAACTACAGTACAGGTAACACACATAGAACTACAGTACAGGTAACACACATAGAACTACAGTACAGGTAACATACATAGCACTACAGTACAGGTAACACACAGAACTACAGTACAGGTAACACACATAGAACTACAGTACAGGTAACACACAGAACTACAGTACAGGTAACATACATAGAACTACAGTACAGGTAACACACATAGAACTACAGTACAGGTAACATACATAGAACTACAGTACAGGTAACTCACAGAACTACAGTACAGGTAACACACATAGAACTACAGTACAGGTAACACACATATAACTACAGTACAGGTTAACTAACTGGAGGCGTCCATGTTGTTCTCCTGTGTGCAGAGGGGGGCTGGTGGCCTGGGGGCGGGGCTGGGGGCGGAGCAGCTGGCGGTGGTGCTGTCCGCTCTGTGCGGCGGGCTGCCCCAGGCGGGCCGGCGCTACCACACGGACCCCGCCCTCATCCAGGCCTGGGTGGTCCAGAGGGAGGCGGAGCTGGGCCTCAGGGCCTGGGGCTGGGACACGGAGCCCATCGCCGAGTGGGTCCTCATCCAGAGGGAGCAGCAGGTGGGGAACACAGGACACACCTGGGTCACAGAGGACACGTAGAATATGATAGTAATACACAGGGAGATGGATCTATAGCATATAGAATTATATATAGAACATATAGAATATGATCATATATAAGATATAGAACGTAGAGAATAATATATAGAACGTATAGAATATGATAATATGTAGGGTCTATATCATATAGAATTATATATAGAACATATAGAATATGATCATATGTAAGATATATAACGTAGAGAATAATATATAGAACGTATAGAATATGATAATATGTAGGGTCTATATCATATAGAATAATATATAGAACGTATAGAATATGATAATATGTAGGGTCTATATCAGGGGTGTCAAACTCATTTTAGCTCAGGGGCCACATGGAGGATAATCTATTCCCAAGTGGGCCGGACCGGTAAAAATATGGCATAATTATGTAAAATTAAACATGCTGTGAGCACACCAAACACAGGTTTCCCATTTACTTCCTTGAATAAAAAGGACGATGACCATTTTTCTTGGAAAACTCTGCACTCTGTGTCCACTTTTCGTCTTTTTGACAAAGACATTTTGGGGCAATGAGAGTGCCAAAGCGCATAATGTTGAAAGTGTAAGGCAGAACGACAAGGTAGCTCCGGGCTAGCTGCACTACCTGTTTATACTTGCTCCCTGCTCAGCCCCGGTATAAAGTTTGCTTGCTTAACATAATTGCTATTGCGACTTCTAGTGGACACATTAAGAAGTTTCCTTCATTGAAAAATAGCAGATAATTTTACGTTAAATTCCAAAGCGACTTCCAGTTACACACAATTGTCCAGTAGTTCAATGTACAACAAATTAATCAGTGCCAGTCAATGCAATCCATGTAATGATAGGAAGGATTTTTATAAAAAATAAATAAAATAAAATTTTAATTATTATTTATTTTTTTTACAATACTGTACTTCACAAAATCATCTCGCGGGCCGGATTAAACCCGTTCGCGGGCCTGATCCGGCCCGCGGGCCGTACGTTTGACACCCCTGGTCTATATCATATAGAATTATATATAGAACATATAGAATATGATCATATGTAAGATATATAACGTAGAGAATAATATATAGAACGTATAGAATATGATAATATGTAGGGTCTATATCATATAGAATAATATATAGAACGTATAGAATATGATAATATGTAGGGTCTATATCATGTAGAATAATATATAGAACGTATAGAATGATAATATGTAGGGTCTATATCATGTAGAATAATATATAGAACGTATAGAATGATAATATGTAGGGTCTATATCATGTAGAATAATATATAGAACGTATAGAATGATAATATGTAGGGTCTATATCATGTAGAATAATATATAGAACGTATAGAATATGATAATATGTAGGGTCTATATCATATAGAATAATATATAGAACGTATAGAATGATAATATGTAGGGTCTATATCATATAGAATAATATATAGAACGTATAGAATATGATAATATGTAGGGTCTATATCATGTAGAATAATATATAGAACGTATAGAATGATAATATGTAGGGTCTATATCATGTAGAATAATATATAGAACGTATAGAATGATAATATGTAGGGTCTATATCATATAGAATAATATATAGAACGTATAGAATATGATAATATGTAGGGTCTATATCATGTAGAATAATATATAGAACGTATAGAATGATAATATGTAGGGTCTATATCATGTAGAATAATATATAGAACATATAGAATATTATAATAATAATTAGGGCTGAACGATTAATCGAATTCAAATCGAAATCGCGATGTAATAGAACACGGTATGCAAATCGCTGCGATAAAAATAAAAGAAAGAAAAAGTAATAATAGTATATAGGATAGATAGGATCGATATCATAGAATAATA
>NC_082403.1:1512298-1514798 GCF_031168955.1 Gadus macrocephalus
ATTATTAGTCAGAGCAATGATTTGTCGCAGTCGGTGGTCGACCGAATTCATATCAATGAACGCCTCGGGGGACGGGATCATGGGGACCCCAACATCCCGGGTCATGGGGACCCCAACATCCCGGGTCATGGGGACCCCAACATCCCGGGTTACGGGGACCCCAACAGTCCGGGGTCAGGGGGACCCTAACAGTCCGGGGTCACGGGGACCCTAATAGCCCTGTATGCCCTCCTCCCCACCTTGCTGTGTACTGGGAACCCAGGAATAACCAGCTTCATACTGGTCTCATGGTCCCACCAGCAGAATAACCAGCTTCATACTGGTCTCATGGTCCCACCAGCAGAATAACCAGCTTCATACTGGTCTCATGGTCCCACCAGCAGAATAACCAGCTTCATACTGGTCTCACGGTCCCACCAGCACACGGTCCGTCACCCTGAGCCCGCCACACGTTCTCCAGAGCAGAGCGAGCAGAGGGGGGAACAGCTGAAACCCATTTGGACCTCCTCGCTCCCCACAGCTGGGCCCCGTTAGAGGCTGGAACACTTAATCAGAACCCGGCCTCCCCCCCCCCCCCCCCCCCCGGCGATCACAGCCTCCCCCTTCACAACCTGAAACCAAACACCGCCCTGGAGCTGCTGCCGTCGCGCTGCCCCGCGTCGGGTCCTGGTGTTAGCGCTGGTGGGGGTTAGCATCGATGCTAAGTCTGGTCCCCCTCTACTCACCGATGGAGGTTTCTGTCGGAGGCTGTTGACGTGTCAGTGTTTATTTACTGTTGATCGCGTGGATAAGGAACTCCGGGACCCTCCTCTGACCCCCTTCCTCCTCCTCCCTCCTCCTCCTCCCTCCTCCCTCCTCCCTCCTCAGGGGCCTGCGGAACCACGGCCCCTACATGAGGCCGGTGTACCCTCAAAGACCTTCCCCAACCTCTACACCCTCGCTACAGTAAGTTCCCTTAAGGTGTACCCCTCAAAGACCTTCCCTTACCTCTACACCCTCGCTACACTAAGCAACCTCAATGATGTCATCCCCACCTGCTCCGTGTTGATGATGTCATCCTTAATGATGTCATCCCCACCTGCTCCGTGTTGATGATGTCATCCTTAATGATGTCGTCCCCACCTGCTCCGTGTTGATGATGTCATCCTTAATGATGTCGTCCCTAGGGTCTCTACCCAGAATCCCACGGGATCGTGGGCAACACCATGCACGACCCTGTGTTCAACGCGACCTTTACCCTCCGAGGACGGGAGAAGCTAAACCACCGCTGGTGGGGAGGGCAGCCGGTACAAACACGCGCACACGCACACACACACCTGCACACACACACAGACACACACACACAAACACACGCAAACCCTGCACACACACACACAGACATGCACTCACGCACACACCCACGTGTGTGCGTGCGTGCACACACACTCTCAGAAACACACACACTCACAGACACACAAACACACACAGGCCATCACAAACTCACACACACACACAGCTTGATTCAACTTGGTGGAATCAAAGTCAGCTGTGCTGTGTGCAAAATATTACAACACTGGTACACAAACGCTCACCTTCTAGGATCATAGCTCTGGACCCAAGCCTCTCTCTCTCTCTTTTCCGCTCTCTCTCTCTCTCTCTCTCTCTCTCTCTCTCTCTCTCGCTCTCTCTCTCTCTCTCTCTCTCTCTCTCTCTCTCTCTCTCTCTCTCTCTCTCTCACCCGGCTGGGGTCTGGAGCGGGTTAGAGCTCGAGGTACGAATTATGGGTCTGATCCTAAGCCATCTCTGGTCCCCCCCTCTGGTCTCCCCCTCTGGTCTCCCCCTCTGGTCTCCCTCTGGTCTCCCCTCTGGTCTCCCCCTCTGGTCTCTCCCTCTGGTCTCCCACTCTGGTCTCCCACTCTGGTCTCCCCTCTGGTCTCCCCCTCTGGTCTCCCTCTGGTCTCCCCCTCTGGTCTCTCCCTCTGGTCTCCCCCTCTGGTCTCCCCTCTGGTCTCCCCCTCTGGCCTCCCTCAGATCTGGATCACCGCGGAGAAACAGGGCGTGAAAGCCGGGACCTTCTTCTGGCCCTGGTGAGACAACATACCTTCTATCACTAGTATCACTAGTGTTAGTATCACTAGTGTTAGCATCACTCGTATAACTAGTATCACTTCTATCACTCATATCCCTAGTGTTAATATCACTCGTATCACCAGTGTTAGTATCACTAGTATCACTAGTGTTAATATCACTAGTATCACCAGTCTTAGTATCACTAGTATCACTAGTGTTAGTATCACTAGTATCACTAGTGTTAGTATCACTAGTGTTAATATCACTAGTGTTAATATCACTAGTACCACCAGTCTTAGTATCACTAGTATCACTAGTGTTAGTATCACTAGTATCACTAGTGTTAATATCACTAGTGTTAATATCACTAGTATCACTAGTGTTATTATCACTAGAATCACCAGTCTTAGTATCACTAGTATCACTATCACTCGTATAACTAGTATCACTT
>NC_082403.1:1522298-1575404 GCF_031168955.1 Gadus macrocephalus
TGATAGAGGACAGACTGAAGCTGTGATAGAGGACAGACTGTAGGTGTGATAAAGGACACACTGTGATAGAGGACAGACTGTAGCTGTGATAGAGGACAGACTGTAGCTGTGATAGAGGACAGACTGTGATAAAGGACAGACTGTAGCTGTGATAAAGGACAGACTGTGATAGAGGACAGACTGTAGCTGTGATAAAGGACCCACTGTGATAGAGGATAGACTGTAGCTGGGATAGAGGACAGACCGAAGCTGTGATAAAGGACAGACTGTAGCTGTGATAGAGGACAGACTGTAGCTGTGATAGAGGACAGACTGTGATAAAGGACAGACTGTAGCTATGATAGAGGACAGACTGTAGCTGTGATAGAGGACAGACTGTAGCTGTGATAGAGGACAGACTGTAGCTGTGATAGAGGACAGACTGTAGGTGTGATAGAGGACAGACTGTAGCTGTGATAGAGGACAGACTGTGATAGAGGACAGACTAGCTGTGATAGAGGACAGACTGTAGCTGTGATGGAGGACAGACTGTAGCTGTGATAGAGGACAGACTGTAGCTGTGATAGAGGACAGACTGTAGCTGTGATAGAGGACAGACTGTAGCTGTGATAGAGGACAGACTGTAGCTGTGATAAAGGACCCACTGTGATAGAGGATAGAATATAGCTGGGATAGAGGACAGACCGAAGCTGTGATAAAGGACAGACTGTAGCTGTGATGGAGGACAGACTGTAGCTGTGATGGAGGACAGACTGTAGCTGTGATAGAGGACAGACTGTAGCTGTGATAGAGGACAGACTGTAGCTGTGATAGAGGACAGACTGTAGCTGTGATAGAGGACAGACTGTAGCTGTGATAGAGGACAGACTGTAGCTGTGATAAAGGACAGACTGTAGCTGTGATAGAGGACAGACTGTAGCTGTGATAGAGGACAGACTGTGATAGAGGACAGACTGTAGCTGTGATGGAGGACAGACTGTAGGTGTGATAGAGGACAGACTGTAGCTGTGATAGAGGACAGACTGTAGCTGTGATAGAGGACAGACTGTAGCTGTGATAGAGGACAGACTGTAGCTGTGATAGAGGACAGACTGTAGCTGTGATAACGACTCTGCATAGCCACCTTTCCTCTTTCCTCTTCTGACCACTATTGTACACTGTATTGTATTGTAGTGAATTGTATTGTGTTGTAGTACTTAACTGTATAGCAACTGCAGTAGCTGCTATCATGTCTGTAATACGGGGAATTGATTAACCTAGCGATTTTGGTACTTGCACTTGGTTCTATGAACATCCTTTCTGTACCGACAGCGATATATTGATGCACTTCTTATGACAAATGTACTTATTGTAAGTCGCTTTGGATAAAAGCGTCTGCTAAATGCCCTAAATGTAAATGATAAAGAAAAGACTGTAGCTGTGATAAAGGACAGACTGTACATTTAGGGCGTTTAGCAGACGCTTTTGTCCAAAGCGACTTACAATAAGTATTTTGCCAAGCACTAACTATCACTAGGTTAACCCATTCTCCGTTTACAACAAAGAAAGCTAGGGTAAGATGCTACACATGCTCAGTACTATTTTTAAGTGCCAGGACGTACAACTTACAATAAGTGACTAAGAGGGGAGAGTAAGGGCTGAGATGGGGCGGTGGGGGGTAAGGGGTGAGGCTATGCGAGCTGCAGGTGAACCCTGAACAGGTGAATCTTGAGTCTCTTATGGGAGCTGGTGAGTGACTCGGTGGTCCTGACGCCGGCAGGGAGCTCGTTCCACCGCTGCGGGGCCAAAACAGAGAAGAGGGGTGGCTTTGATGATCGACCTTTGGGTGCTTTTAGCGATGGCGCACCAGGCGTCCAGCTGAGGTAGTTGAGCTGAGCGCTCGAGCTGGTGTGTGGGCTGGTCAACGTTTGTAGGTAGGCGGGGGCAGTTCCCTGGACCACCTTGTAGGCCCAAGGGTCGGGTATAAAGGGAGACCAGAGGGGGACTGAGTACAGAGCCTTGAGGCACACCAGTGTCGAGAGTGCAGGGTCTGGACAAGGAGCCTTTCCAGGTCACCTGCCTGGTGAGGGTCAGGCAGGTTGTTGTGTGAGAGATAGGAGGACGGTTGGTTAGAGATGGCAAGTTCCAGAGATTTAAAAAAGGAATGAGAGAAGAGTTATCGGACTGTAGTTCTGGATGTCGTTTGTGTGAAGGGCCGGTTTCTCGTGGAGCGCCTGACTCTGGCAGTCTTGCCAGTCTTGGCGTTGGGCAGCCAGGTGTGGGGGTACAGCGCTAGGGGGACCCCCCCCCTAGAACCCTCTGCTCGGGAGGTGTACTAGATGAAGATCAGGATGTGTGGAGGACAGAGCTGCAGGCTGCAGCGGTGATGAGGCTGATGGTGTTTTCTACTAGACACCACCCACCTCCCGCTGGGCCGACCGGCCGTCATGTTCCCGACAGACTACATCCTCCTGCACCACCTGGACTTCATCAGCGGCTACAGCAGAGAGCTGGCCATGCCCCTGTGGACCTCCTTCACCCTGCTACGACAGGTGAGGCCCCGCCCCCTCACCCTGCTACGACAGGTGAGGGCCTGCCCCCTCACCCTGCTACGACAGGTGAGGCCCCGCCCCCTCACCCTGCTACGACAGGTGAGGCCCCGCCCCCTCACCCTGCTACGACAGGTGAGGCCCCGCCCCCTCACCCTGCTACGACAGGTGAGGCCCCGCCCCCTCACCCTGCTACGACAGGTGAGGCCCCGCCCCCTCACCCTGCTATGACAGGTGAGGCCCCGCCCGCTCACCCTGCTACGACAGGTGAGGCCCCGCCCCCTCACCCTGCTATGACAGTTGAGGCCCCACCCATTCACCTGTGTGTTTGTGTCAATGTTTGTGTGTGTGTGTGTGTGTCTGTCTTTCTGTGTGTGTTTGCGTGTGTTTTTGTGTGTGTTTGTGTTTGTGTGTCTGCAGGGCTTCACCCCCCCTCCCAGGGGGTCCGGAGGGGAGTGTGTCCGACCGGATCCCCGGGTTCTGCCGGAGCACAGCCAGAGCTGCAGCCTCTACAGCCAGACCCCCGAGACCGGACCCGGGTTCCTCTTCCCCCCTGGTGAGACCCCTACCCCACCCGACCCCCGTACCCCCCACAAACCTCTACCCCCAAGTGAGACCCCTGCGCCCCACGACCTTCTACCCCCCACCGAGACCCCCACCCCCCAGACCCCCTACCCCCCAGACCCACTACCCCAAAGACCCCCTACCCCCCAGTGAGACCCCCTACCCCCCAGACCCTCTACCCCCCAGACCTTCTACCCCAGGGGTCAAACATACGGGATGATTTATGATGACTATATGCTCTGTAAGGTGACCTTGGGTGTCTTGAAAGGCGCCTCTAAATTAAATGTATTATTATTATTATTATTATTATTATTATTATTATTTGAAAAAAAAAAGTAAGTCTCTAGTCCATTCCTGTGATGAGTTATGATTTTTTAAAGAAATAACCAAAATGCTCACTCCAGCCGCTAGGGGGCAGCCAAAATAAAAAAAAGGAAGGAATTCCACACTTGTCCTTGTTTCACCACAATTAAGAAGTTATCAAGGGTGACATCCCCATTAACAAAATGGGGTTTTCCAGGAAAAATGGACTGAGAATTATTGATTCAAAGAGGTGAATACGAAAGCAGTGTGCTTGGTATGTAATCAGCAAGTTTCAGTGCTCAAAGAATATAATATTCGGCGCCACTATGAGACTCATCAAAAAATGGATCATGTTATTGTGAGTGGTTGGAAAAACTGTAAATTTCATCAGAGCGCAAGGTCTGATTCACCGTCAGTTTGACACTTTTCACAGAGATAATGACATTCAGGCTGGCCTACCATACCACACTGAAGTACGGTGGTCAAGCCGAGGTGCTGTGCTTGCCAGGGTACCCCAAATTAACATCCCTGGCTGCAAAGGTTTTATCCATGTTTGGGACTACCTATCTTTGTGAACAGGTGTTCTCTGTAATGAACCTAAATAAAACAAAGCAAAGCTCAAGGTTAACAAACACACACTTGAAAGACATTGTGAAATGTGCTGCTATTCAGGATTGACACCTGATATTGATGCACTCGTAAAGGCTTAAAGGTGCCACGTTTCAGGAGCCAGCAGCAGCAAATAGACTGCAGTGAGAAAAAAAAAAGAATCAGCAAGTAGGCCTGGGCCTAATTCTTGTGATGCTCTTTCAGAAATGTCTGCACTCTGATGAATACAGATATTTGAAAATAAGTTTACTCAGGTTTAATTTTTAAAAGACAATGATTACTGTGCAGTATATCATTCTCAGCTTCAGTAGCCTACAAAACTGTTTGATCTGATGTAGCCTAACCTCATTGCTCATGCACTGCTATTACTTTTATGTTTGTTTATTTTATTTATATGTGCGCATTTACATTGTCAAGGCAGTATGATGGCTTTCTGCATAGCTCCCACTTGAGTTTGTTTAGTGTGGTGAGTTGGTTCAGGTGTTCAGATGTAAAAATGTATTCACTCAACTCAAATAAAAATTTGAGTTGAAAAGATAAACCAGTTGTTAATGAATGTGAAATGCATTTTATTGAAATTCCATCTGTGAATAAATGTGTTGTGCTAATATAGATCCTTGTGATCCGTGATTATGTAGGCTACAAATGTAGGCTGAATGATAAAGCATAGTACTGAAAAACAAAGCTAAAGATTTGGAGTTGACGTAGGTTATTTTGCCATTATTTTATTTTATTATTATTTTTGGTCCGGCCCACTTGAGACCCTTTCCCCCCCTACCCCCCTGACCCTTTCCCCCCCAGTCCCCCTACCCCCCAGTGAGACCCCTACCCCCCAGTGAGACCCCTACCCCCCAGTGAACGTGTGATGTATTCTATGGGGTGATGTATACGATGGATGATTGTATACGATGGATGATTGTATACGATGGGGTGATGTATACGATGGGGTGATGTATACAATGGGGTGATGTATACGATGGGGTGATGTTTATGATGGGGTGATGTAAATGAACGTGTGAATGTGTCCACAGAGCTGGCTGGGTCTGCTGAGTCGGCCTACGACGCATCCCTCATCACCAACACCGTCCCCATGTACCCCGCCTTCGCCAGTAGGTCTCACTCTGTCTCTCGCTGACGCAGCTGTGGTGGTGTAACCTGGTGGTGTAACCTGGTGGTGTGACCTGGTGGTGTGACCTGGGGGTGTACTGTGTGGTGGTGCAGGGGTGTGGAGCTACCTGCAGGGGGCGCTGTTGCGGCGCTATGCGGAGGAGCTGAACGGGGTCAACGTGCTGTTGGGGCCGGTGTTCGACCAGGACTACGACGGCCTCCGGGACACCAGCACCACAGAGTAAGGGCCAGAGGGGGGGGTGAAAGGTCAACCAGGGGGGGTCACAGGTCACCCGGGGGTCAAAGGTCGACTGGGGGGGGGAGACAAACATAACACCAAATATATATGTATATATGTCTATATACACACAGTGTGTGTGTGAGTAAATCAAAGTCAATAGTATAAAATCCAGCACCATAAAATTCAAAACAGGTATACTCAAACAAAAAGGAATTGCGTGATTCTATGAACCTTGACCTCTCCCTTTGTCTCCTCCCCTCCCTCCCATAGGGCCCCGCCCCCCCTCCCCAGCCACTACTACGCGGTGGTGAGCAGCTGTGAGGAGGTGAACCAGACGGTGGACGACTGTGAAGGAGGTCTCAAGGTCTTCTCCTTCCTCCTCCCCCATCGACAAGATAACGGAGAGAGCTGCAACGTGAGTCCCGCCCACCAGAGGGCAGCACTGTCCTGTCTTATGAAACTACGGCCCTGTCGAATGAAACTACGGTCCTGTCGAATGAAACTACGGTCCTGTCGAATGAAACTACGCCCTGTCTAATGAAACTACGCCCTGTCGAATGAAACTACGGTCCTGTCTAATGAAACTACGGCCTGTCGAATGAAACTACGGTCCTGTCTAATGAAACTACGGCCTGTCTAATGAAACTACGCCCTGTCTAATGAAACTACGGTCCTGTCTAATGAAACCACGCCCTGTCTAATGAAACTACGACCTGTCTAATGAAACTACGGTCCTGTCTAATGAAACTACGGTCCTGTCTAGGCAAGGCAAAGCAAGGCAACTTTATTCATATAGCACTTTTCATACACAAGGCAGACTCAAAGTGCTTCACATATAACATTGTCATGCAATAAAATAAAATAATAGATAAGGAAAAGAAAACATATGCAAAGAAATTAGTAAAATAGATCAGCATTTTAGAAAGTGCAATGTATTTAATATCAGATCAAGATTTAAGATCTCTGGTACCCACGTCGGGACTCAAACCCGACCTAAAGGAATTTGGTACCCACTTCGGGACTCCAACCCGACCGAAAGGAACTTGGTCCTTTCTCTGGGACACCAACCCGGATTCTAGTCAATTTCGATTCTAGGACTCTAACCCAGATTTTAGGACTCTAACCCAGACACATGTCGGGACTCTAACCATGAACCCAAGGCCTTATTCTGTGACTCCAACCCAGACAGACGTCGGGACTCTAACCCAGACAGAACTCAGGCCTTTCTCTGGGACTCCAACCCGACCTAAAGGAACTTGGTCCTTTCTCTGGGACTCCAATCCGACCTAAAGGAACTTGGTCCTTTCTCTGGGACTCAACCCAGATTCTAGGACTCTAACCCAGACAGAACTTGGGTCTCAAACCCTTATCCTTTCTCTCTGGTATCAGATCATGTATCTTTCTGGTAAAAATATAAAAAAAAAAAAGGGAAAGTTAAAATGGCATTTCAGCAATAAAATAGAAAATAAAGGCAAAGTGAAAAAAGCTTTTTAGAAAGTTCAATGTATTTAAGATTTAGCAGAAAGCTAAAGCAAATATGAAGGTCTTCAGTCTTGTTTTAAAGATGGTCAGAGTTGGGGCAAGTCTTAAATCCTCAGGGAGTTTATTACAGCTATTTGTTGCATAGTAACTAAATCCTGCTTTCTCATGTTTCGTCATTACTCTGGGGATAATTAACAGATTGGTTTCAGAAGATCTTATTGGTCTAGAAGGCTTATGTAGTGGAAGCATATCAGTTAAATATTTTGGGCCTAAAACATGTAGGGATTTATAGGTTAGCAACATGATTTTAAAATCAATTCTCTGACCTACAGGAAGCCAATGTAACGATTTAAGAATTGGTGTAATATGTTCAAATTTTTTGGTCTTTGTTAGAACTCTAGCAGCAGCATTCTGAACAAGCCAAAGCTTCCTTAGAGGTTTTTTTTGGGAGACCTGTAAGGAGACCATTGCAGTAATCAAGCTTACTAGTGATAAAGGCATTTACAAGTTTTTGTAAGTCTTTGGTGGACATGAGCCCCCTAAGTCTTGCTCCATTTTTAAGGTGATAATATGCAGATTTTGTAACTGATTTGATGTGACTGTCGAAATGTAAATCTGAATCCATGAAAACCTCTAGACTTCTGGCTTTGACTGAGGTTTTCAGGAACAGAGAGTGAAGGTGTTGGGTTACTTTAAGCCTTTCCGCTGCAATTATCTCGGTTTTGTCCTCATTTAGTTGAAGAAAATTTCGGCACATCCATTCCTTCACTTGCTCAATGCACTGGCACAGCAGATCTATGGGCCGATAGTCATTTGGTGATAGCGATACATAGATATGAGGGTCATCAGCATAGCAATGATATTGTTATTTTGCGTGGGAGCATGTAGATGTTGAATAAAGAGGGTCCTAAGATCGAACCTTGTAGGACACCGCATGGCACGTTGGTTGATTCTGATACAAAGTCGCCAATGGAAACAAAGTAGTTCCTATTTTGTAGGTAGGACCTGAACCAATTTAAGGCTGTGCCTGAAAGCCCCACCCAGATTTCTAACCTGTCCAAAAGTATTGTATGGTCTACAGCAGGGGTCACCAACACAGTGCCCGCGGGCACCAGGGCGCCCGTAAGGCCCACATGAGGCGCCCGCAGGCCGGTTCTAAACATAGCACAACTCATTCTTGAACAACTCTTTCCCACCACCTTTTTTAAATCATTGTTGATAATTTTTGTGAGAAATCATTAACATGATCAGTGTCTTCACATAGATGATTATCATTAATCAATAATAATATTAATAATATATAACTAAAGGCAAACTGAGCTAATTTGTTATTTCAGAAGTGTATCAAACTGGGTGCCCTTCGTATGACGAAGTACCCATGAAGTAGCTCTCAGGTCAAAAAGGTTGGTGACCCCTGGTCTACAGTGTCGAATGCAGCACTGAGGTCTAGTAGCATAAGTATTGAGGTTTTGCCAGCTTCTGTGTTAAGACGGATGTCGTTTACAACTTTAATAAGGGCGGTGCTGTGCAGGGGTCGAAATCCTGATTGGAAGGTGTCATACTAACCAGTTGATGCCCAGGAATGGATTCAGTTGTTGGAGGACAACTTTCTCAATGATTTTACTTATGAAGGGTAGATTTCATATTGGTCTGTAGCTGTTAATAAGAGAGGCATCTAGGCTCCGCTTTTTTAGAAGGGGTTTAATAACTGCAGTTTTCAAGGCTTTTGGAAAATTGCCTGACTGGAGAGAGTTGTTGACTATCTGCAATTTGTCTATTGCTAGGCAGTCAAAAACATTTGTAAAGAGGTTGGTAGGTAAAGTATCAAGGCAACAGGTGGATGGCTTTAGTTGTGTCACAGTTTCCACAAGAGTTTTAGGGTCTGTAACGTTAAAGCAGGTCATCCCTGCCATGTTACTTTTGCCTGAACAGGGTGGTAGTCCAACATTTTTGTTTGAAGTCGAGATATTGAGGGCACGTCTGATGCCTTCAATTGTATCAGTATAAAGAGCTGCAAACTCATTGCATTGCTGCGTGGAATGGAGATCAGGTGGCATTTGTGTTGGGGGGGTTAGTCAGTCTGTCAACAGTTGCAAATAGGGTTTTTGCATTATTAGTATTGGTTTTAATAATATTGGACAAAAAATGTTTCTCTAGCACTTTTTAAGTCTAAATTGTAGGCACGGAGACTATCGATATAGATATCATGGTGAATATGAAGTTTTGTTTTACGCCAGATGCGTTCAACCTTCCTGAATTCTCTTTCTGTGCTGTTACAGAAGCTGCTTTTCTCAAGGGAGCCTTTTGCTTTCCAGAAATCCTTTTACCTTATAAGGTGCAATTACATTTATGACTTTCAAAAATTTCAAATTAAAGTTTTCTACAAGATCATCAGCAGAACATGGGTTGAAAGGTGGTAGCAAGGAGATGGCCTTTTTAAAATGTACGTTAGAATCTTCATTGATACAGTTTTTTGACATTATTTGATTTTGTCTGTATGTCGGGAATAAAATATATATTACAGAAAACACAAATGTTGTCAGACAAGGAAGGATCAGTCATAGAGAGATCAGAAACATTGAGGCCCTTTGTGATATCCAGGTCTAGAGTGTGCCCCTTACAATGAGTAGCCTCTTTCACATGTTGAGACAGTTCAAATGTGTCCAAAATGTTTAAAGTTTTTTTGCACACTTGTCATTCAAATCATCAGTATGAAAATTGAAGTCACCAGTTATAACTAGACAGTCAAAGTATGTGGATATGCTAGACAATAATGCTGTGAAGTCATAAAAAAAATGTGCAGAGTATGTGGGTGGCCTGTAAATAATTAATAGGAGATCTCTGGGGGAGCATTTCAATACAGCACAAAGGTATTCAAATGATGGAAAATCCCCAAATAACATCTGATTCCCCTGAAATACCTTTTTTAATATAGCAGCAACCCCTCCACCTCTTTTTCCAGAACTACATGCATAAAAAAAGTTATGGTTGGGAGGAGCTGTCTCTATCAGAACGGTTGCACTGTTATTTTGTTCCAGCCATGTTTCAGGTAAAAACCTAAAATTCAGTTTAGAATTTGTAATAAAATCATTAACTAAAAATGATTTGTTATTAAGAGACCTAACATTAAGTAGATCCATCCTGATGGTGTTGTTGATAGGCTTTAAGGGTTGTTTTTGGTTTGGAGGCAATAGGTATGAGATTTGTGAGGTTAGCAGTGTGTCTAAGTTTCCCTTTGTTTACTCTCTTAGTGGTTACAGCAGGAATGCAAAAGTCGCCATGTTTTGACATAGGCAACCTTGAGTTCAGCAGATTATGCGAAACTTCCTTTATACTGTGTCTACGGCTGAACCCTTTTTTGTCTCAGTAATACTCAGGACTACTATCAGTACGGTGGTGGGGGTGGGGCGCCATCCTCCTGGGTGTTATCAGCCTGCGGCCATGACGTGGCGATGCTATCAATGACACAGATGCAAGTTTGATGCCAACATATTCCAGTTTCTTAAATTCAGCTGGAAAATCGCAAAGGGAGGAGACATTGGAGCTGGAGTTGTTGTTGTGGCTATGGGAGAGATGAGGCTGGACGTCATCGTCGATGCAGAGGAGGAATGCAGAGGAGGGGGGTGGCCGTTCCTCGCCAAGCCAGCATCAGCGATGGGGGAGGGCACAGTGTTGATGGCGTCGGGCGGGCTGTTGTCACTCTTCAAGGTCTGTGGGCTGTCTGCTATGTGTGTCAGATAGTGGCAGAGTAGATGTGTGGGGGAGGCTGTAGTCTGGCCTCTTCTCAACCTGTGCTCTGACTGTGGCCTGTGCGTCAGACCATGGCGGGGTAGATTTGTGGGAGAGCGAGAAGAGAAGATTGTCCCTTACCAGTTTTGAGCCTAACCTGTTTGGGTGTAGGTAGATATTTGCTCCCCCAGAACAAGTTGAATTGAAAAGCCCCTTCCTCTTTCATTGCAGACTCTGTAAAGCCATGTATTCAGTGCAAGTAGACGACTGAATCTGTTTATTCCCCTGTCAACTGCTGGTATGGGTCCACTGATGAATGACTTAATGTGTATTTTGTCCAGTGTGCCCAATAGATCAGTGTAATCCCTCTTCAGTTCCGTTTTGACAGAAACCAAGACCCTGTCTAATGAAACTACGTCCTGTCTGATGAAACTACGCCCTGTCTAATGAAATGATGGAGTCCTGACTCACGGTTCATTGACCGACTCTGCTCTGAAACCAGAGCAGAAACAACGAAGACCACCAGGGAAAGACCAGCCAATCAGAAGAGATTCAAATAGTACTTAGTTAATACTGTAATACTAATAAGTTCATACTTTTTAGATTTGGACACACTCAAGCAATAACAATAACACAATAATTGACTCTAAAGTTCCTTTGAAAGGCGACCCTACATCAGACACTGTGAGTCCTGGACGCCTGTGAACCTGTGAACCGAGAGTGGAGAGGAGTATCTCTCTGAGTGCCCTCTCCCTGGCCCCCTGAGCTCCCCTCTGAGTGCCCTCTCCCTGGCCCCCTGAGCTCCTCTCTGAGTGCCCTCTCCCTGGCCCCCTGAGCTCCTCTCTGAGTGCCCTCTCCCTGGCCCCCTGAGCTCCTCTCTGAGTGCCCTCTCCCTGGCCCCCTGAGCTCCTCCCTGAGTGTCCTCTCCCTGGCCCCCTGAGTGTCCTCTCCCTGGCCCCCTGAGTGTCCCTCTCCCTGGCCCCCTGAGTGTCCTCTCCCTGGCCCCCTGAGTGTCCCTCTCCCTGGCCCCCTGAGCTCCCCTCTGAGTGTCCTCTCCCTGGCCCCCTGAGTGTCCTCTCCCTGGCCCCCTGAGCTCCTCTCTGAGTCCCCTCTCCCTGGCCCCCTGAGCTCCCCCCTGAGTGTCCCAGCGATGTGCGTCAGTGGGCGAGGGTTCCTGTAGAGCGGTGATCTGTGATCCGGGGACGCGTAGCGGCGTTCCTGGCAGCGTGGGTGCTGCCAGTAAACGGCCCTCATCCATTCAGCCTCCTCCTTCTGCTGAATCCGTGTGTGTTGGCGTGTCCGTGTGTTTGTCTTCATGTAAGTATGTGTGTGTTTGTTTACATGTGTGTGTGTGTGTGTGTGTGCGGGCGGTGTGTGTTTGTTTATATGTGTGTGTGTGTGTGTTATATGTGTGTGTGTGTGTGTGTGTTTATATGTGTGTGTGTGTGTGTGTGTTTATATGTGTGTGTGTGTGTGTGTGTGTTTATATGTGTGTGTGTGTGTGTGTTTATATGTGTGTGTGTATGTGTGTTTATATGACTCCGGCGCATGAGGGGGCAGCATGACCACGGTGTGAGCGAGGTGACGCAGCGGTCTGAGAGGTGGGGACCTTTCAGACCGCTGAGAGGTCCCCCCCCCCCCCCAGAAACGGGGGTCACCAGGAGGTCAGGCTGATAGTAGCTTCAGGTAACAGGAGGATGAGAGAGGAAATACCCGGACCACGGCCAGCACCCCCTCCTGTTCCCTGGAACTGGTCCATTGAAACAGTCTGGACGAGTCACCACCTGATCTCCTGGCCATAAAAAATATCTCTCTCTGTCTCTCCCTCCCCCTCCCTCTCTCTTCCCCTCCTTCCCCTCTCACTTCCTCTCTCTCTCTCTCTCTCTCTCCCCCTCCCCTCTCCCTCTCTCTCCCCCTTCCCTCTCGCTCTCGCTCCTCTCTCTCTCTCTCTCTCTCTCTCTCTCTCTCTCTCTCTCTCTCTCCTCTCTCTCTCTCTCTCTCTCTCTCTCTCTCTCTCTACCACTCTCTCTCTCTCTCTCTCTCTACCTCTCTCTCTCTCTCTCTCTACCCCCCCCCTCTCTCTCTCTCTACCCCCCTCTCTCTCTCTCTCTCTCTCTCTCTACCCCTCTCTCTCTCTCTCTCTCTCTCTCTCTCTCTCTCTCTCTCTCTCTCTCTCTCTCTCTCTCTCTCTCTCTCTCTCTCTCTCTACCCCCCTCTCTCTCTCTCTCTCTCTCTGCCCCCCTCTCTCTCTCTCCCCCTCCCCCTCCCCTCCTCCCCTCTCTCCCCAGAGGGGGGAGGATGAGTCCCAGTGGGTGGAGGAGCTCCTGTCTCTGCACACTGCGCGGGTTCGTGACGTGGAGCTGCTGACCGGTCTGGACCTGTTCCGCTCCGCCAACCTGACCCTCAGCGCCGCCCTGGGCCTGAAGACCTACCTGCACACCTTCGAGCCCGACGACTAGGCCGCCCCGTGACCCCTGGTGACCCCCACATGACCCCCACATGCACCCCGAAACCTCCACTACTTCCCACTGGACCATGGCAGTACACCCCTTACTCCCCCGTACTCACCCCTTGCTCCCCCATACTCACCCCTTACTCCCCCATACTCACCCCTTCACAACTCATGCTCACCCCTTCACACCTCACACTCACCCCTTACTCCCCCATACTCACCCCTTCACAACTCATGCTCACCCTTTCACACCTCACACTCACCCCTTACTCCCCCATACTCACCCCTTCACAACTCATACTCACCCCTTCATACCTCACACTCACCCCTCCACACCTCATACTCACCCCTTACTCCCCCAAACTCACCCCTTCACACCTCACACTCACCTGGCACACACCCCATCTGACCCTCCTCTAGTCCCACCCTCCTCTAGTCCAGGTGTGTTCTAGGTTCTAGTCCCACCCTCCTCTAGTCCAGGTGTGTTCTAGGTTCTAGTCCCACCCTCCTCTAGTCCAGGTGTGTTCTAGGTTCTAGTCCCACCCTCCTCTAGTCCAGGTGTGTTCTAGGTTCTAGTCCCACCCTCCTCTAGTCCAGGTGTGTTCTAGGTTCTAGTCCCACCCTCCTCTAGTAAGGTGTGTTCTAGGTTCTAGTCCCACCCTCCTCTAGTCCAGGTGTGTTCTAGGTTCTAGTCCGACCCTCCTCTAGTCCAGGTGTGTTCTAGGTTCTAGTCCCACCCTCCTCTAGTCCAGGTGTGTTCTAGGTTCTAGTCCCACCCTCCTCTAGTCCAGGTGTGTTCTAGGTTCTAGTCCCACCCTCCTCTAGTCCAGGTGTGTTCTAGGTTCTAGTCCCACCCTCCTCTAGTCCAGGTGTGTTCTAGGTTCTAGTCCCACCCTCCTCTAGTAAGGTGTGTTCTAGGTTCTAGTCCCACCCTCCTCTAGTACAGGTGTGTTCTAGGTTCTAGTCCCACCCTCCTCTAGTCCAGGTGTGTTCTAGGTTCTAGTCCCACCCTCCTCTAGTCCAGGTGTGTTCTAGGTTCTAGGCCGACCCTCCTCTAGTCCAGGTGTGTTCTAGGTTCTAGTCCGACCCCTCCTCTAGTACAGGTGTTGAGGTGTATATTTGTATACAGGTAGTCATATTTATTATGTAGCAAAACAAACAAATACTAAACCTTCTTCACCTCTCATGTTCCCCTCTGAATACTATGGAGCTATTGGTGCTAACAGTAGCACTCACCAGATGCTAACACTGTCGTGTTCTTGTTGAGAGTAGTTCAAATCGGGTCGCTTTTAACTCACTTTATTTGTTATAGTATTTCGGTATGGTAACTATGAAGCAAAAGGGAGGGAATTGTATCTAACATGCGTGGAGAAAAATACCGTTGAGCTACTTCAAGAACACGACAACACTAGCACTCATGCAGTGCTTATAATAGCACTCAGCAGATGCTAATGCTAACCCTTAATATGTGCTAATTCTATACACAGTAGATACTAATGCTACAATTCATGGTGGGCTTATGGTATTACTCACCGGATTGTAATGCTAGCACCCATGAAGTGCTAATGCTAGCAGTAATCAGGTGCTATTGCTGTTACTAACCAAAACACTAATGCTAGCACAGGAGAGGTGCTATTGCTAGTACTGTGGTATGTCTACTACTAGACCTAGTACTAGACCTAGTACTATTGTAAAACTGACCCAGTACTACAGCTAGTACTATTGTAATACTGACCCAGTACTACATGTAGTACTATTGTAATACTGACATAGTGCTAGACCTAGTACTATTGTAGTACTGACCTAGGAGTAGAATTCCCCTACTAGTGAAAGAGTACCTGAACAGTTGTGATGTTTTGTATTTGAGGACCTAAAGTCCGTCACCTCATCATCTCCCTTCTGGGAACACATGAGGCGGTCACTGTGTGGAGGCGCTGCCATGACAAACTCTCACTTTTATAAAAAAGCCTTTTAGCCAAAATAATACAGTACTGTTTTTTATAATCAGATAAATGCAGTAAGAAGTAAACAGCAAATTGTGTTGTGTGACGTAGTGGAGTAAACGTAGAGAGGTCCAACTCATGTTAAGTGCTCTCTGTGTGGAGAGAGATCTCTGTGTTTTTTAAGGCTTATTGTGGAACAATACTCCAGGACTCTGATTGGCTGGGACTGACGGCTAATGAGAGCCCTGTTGGCTGTGTCTCCTCTGTTTTGATTGGTGCATTAACGTGTGATGAATAAAGTAATAATCTCCTTCAGATGCCCATTCAACCATGTTTGAAGTGTGTTTTTTTTTATATTCCTCAATGCTCAAATTAAAGTTGGTCTGCGTACAAGCACACATTCCTTCCAGGATTTATGCTCTTTTTAGCAGGTGCTCCGTAATAACAGGTCTAGACGGGTTGGCTGTGGTTAGATGAAACCCAGACTGGCTCCTTGGGTTGTTTTGATTATGACTATATACAGTAACTCTAAATGTAGATCTCAATCCATTCATGGTTGAAACAGTGTTTCCCAGACTCCTCTAGACTGCCCCTAAATGGTCAAAGCCTCCTGAAGAACTTGCCCGGGTATGGAACGACTCCATCTGACCACTGCTGTGAGGAACCTCTGCCTCAGAGGTCAGCTCAGCGTCTCCGTAATGTTGCTCGGTAATGTGGAGGATTAGTAACGTGTCTCTACTGTTGCTCTCCAAGCCCCCGTGGTTCCGATGGTGACCATGTAGACATGTTGATCTTGTGGTTTCTGGAAGCCACCATAGACATCTGTCTGGTAGAATGTCCTGTATCCATCGTATCATGACTCCATCATGACTCCATCTTCTTCTAACGGCCTGTAGGTAGTTTACGGTAGAGACTAGCATGTGGTTCCTCTAGCGGCCTGTAGGTAGTTTACGGTAGAGACTAGCATGTGGTTCCTCTAATGGCCTGTAGGTAGTTTACGGTAGAGACTAGCATGTGGTTCCTCTAGCGGCCTGTAGGTAGTTTACGGTAGAGACTAGCATGTGGTTCCTCTAGCGGCCTGTAGGTAGTTTACGGTAGAGACTAGCATGTGGTTCCTCTAGCGGCCTGTAGGTAGTTTACGGTAGAGACTAGCATGTGGTTCCTCTAGCGGCCTGTAGGTAGTTTACGGTAGAGACTAGCATGTGGTTCCTCTAGCGGCCTGTCGGTAGTTTACGGTAGAGACTAGCATGTGGTTCCTCTAGCGGCCTGTCGGTAGTTTACGGTAGAGGCTAGCATGTGGTTCCTCTAGCGGCCTGTCGGTAGTTTACGGTAGGGACTAGCATGTGGTTCCTCTGGCGGCCTGTTGGTAGTTTACGATCGAGACTAATTAAGATAAATGTTGTGCTACATGTAATGAGAAGGATTCAATCTGCCTCTGAAAGTTAATGATTACAGTAAATGGTTTATTTATGATCATATGATCCAGTAATGATGAGATAATACGATTATGATGACGTGGAATAATGGTGATTACTTGTGACATGTAATCATAAAACATTTAACACAAGTATAATAACACTAAATTCTTAAACCCTACAGCCTAAGACTCTTAAACCCTACACCCTAAGACTCTAAAACCCTACACCCTAAGACTCTAAAACCCTACACCCTAAGACTCTAAAACCCTACACCCTAAGACTCTTAAACCCTACACCCTAAGACTCTTAAACCCTACACCCTAAGACTCTAAAACCCTACACCCTAAGACTCTTAAACCCTACAGTCTAAGACTCCTAAACCCTACACCCTAAGACTCTTAAACCCTACAGTCTAAGACTCTTAAACCCTACACCCTAAGACTCTTAAACCCTACAGTCTAAGACTCCTAAACCCTACACCCTAAGACTCTTAAACCCTACAGTCTAAGACTCCTAAACCCTACAGTCTAAGACTCCTAAACCCTACACCCTAAGACTCTTAAACCCTACACCCTAAGACTCTTAAACCCTACACCCTAAGACTCTTAAACCCTACACCCTAAGACTCTTAAACCCTACAGTCTAAGACTCCTAAACCCTACATCCTGACTCTCAAACCCTGCGAAGAGGTGGGGACAATGAAGATCTATAACTTGCACCGCTCAGGTTCACCTCTCAGAGCGATCAAAGAACGAGCAGAACTCAATCTCTCTGGATGCTATTGAGTCCAGTCCATTACTAATGCTACGCCACAGTAATGACGTGATCAGACCTTCATCAGCCCCTCTGATCAGGCTCTATGAATGATTGATACCGTCTGATCTGAAGCAGAGCCTCAGCAGCTTCGGCCATCACGGGGATCACCAGATAAGACCTCTTATAACCAGATAAGACCTCTTATCTGGAGCTCTGGGGCCTGTCAGCAGTTATCATCTGCTAATGAGGAGCAATCGGTGCCATCAAATGATGCCCCGCCCACACTACTGACTCACCAATTGCTGCCCGCTTATCTACTGTGTGTGTGGTTGTGTTGCTGGTGTAAAGTGCGTATGTGTGTGTACGTGCGTGCGTGGGTGCATACATTTGGCACGCGCACGACTACTGCTGCTGAACATAAAGGTCCTGAGCTAATCATCTCCCAGCACCCCCGGCATAGCTGCAGGCAGCAGCACGGTACAGAGTCTCCTCACTGTCCACCCGACCGCCACAGACAGCCGCCTCTCCTCTGACAACATGGCCGTCTTCACAGAGTCCAACAGAAAGAAGAAACTCCTGGTAAGATCCTCGGGGGTTAGGGTCCACACCCACGGGGCAGGAGTAGTACTGTAGTAGTACTGTAGTAGTTTAACTTTAACCATCACTGTGTTTGTGTGTCTGTGTTTGTGCGTGTCTGTCTGTCTGTCTGTCTGTCTGTCTGTCTGTCTGTCTGTCTGTGTGTGTGTGTGTGTGTGTTTTGTGTGTGTGTATGTTGTGCGTGCGTGCGTGCATGTGATGTGTGTGTGCGTGTGTGTGTGTAGGCCGTTGTTCTGGCTGTGTCTATTGTCTCCATTATCTTAGGCCTTGGTTTGGCTCTGGCACTAAAGATGGAGAACTCTCAAAATGAAGGTAGTACACGCACGCACACACTAACACACACACAAAAACACACACGCACGGATCCCTAATCCCGCGCTGGCTTCTGATTAGTCGCCTCCGAGGTACAGAAGACCTGGAGCACAAATAAAAACGTGTTTAGGTTCTTCAATTTGAGGATTTCAGATCGTGTGCCATCAGACTTTAGACTATTTGACCGCTGACACATCAGGTGACCTCTGACCCACCGGGTGACCTCTGACCTATCAGGGGACCTCTGACCCATCGGGTGACCTCTGACCTATCAGGGGACCTCTGACCTATCAGGTGACCTGTGACCTATCAGGGGACCTCTGACCCACCGGGTGACCTCTGACCTATCAGGGGACCTCTGAACTATCAGGTGACCTGTGACCTATCAGGGGACCTCTGACCTATCAGGTGACCTCTGACCTATCAGGGGACCTCTGACCCATCAGGTGACCTCTGACCTATCAGGCGACCTCTGCCCTTGTGTTTCCAGTGGAGCACTGCAGGGGGCGCTGCTACCAGCCCTACGACCCCCTGGTGGCCGGCTGCCGCTGCGACGCCGACTGCACCGCCGCCGACAACTGTTGCTACGACTACCACGATGTCTGTCTGCTACCCGGTGAGACCCCGCCCACCTGCCTGTCTGTCTGTCTGTCCGTCCGTCCGTCCGGCTGTCTGTTGCATGCAACCATGATAACCAGGGTACGCTGTCACTGGGCGACGATGGTGGTCACCATGGTAACCGTGTTGCCGTGCCGTAGCCGAGCAGTGGGAGTGCACCCGGCTGAGGTGTGGGGAGACCCGGATGGAGCGGAGCCGCTGCCACTGCTCCGCAGACTGCCTGCAGGCCGGAGACTGCTGCACAAACTACAAACATGTCTGCCAGGGTAAGCAAACTACAAACATGTCTGCCACGGTAAGCAAACTACAAACATGTCTGCCGCTGTATGCAAACTACAAACATGTCTACCACGGTAAGCAAACTACAAACATGTCTGCCACGGTACGCAAACTACAAACATGTCTGCCACGGTTAGCAAACTACAAACATGTCTGCCACGGTAAGCAAACTACAAACATGTCTGCCGCTGTAAGCAAACTACAAACATGTCTGCCACGGTTAGCAAACTACAAACATGTCTGCCATGGTAAGCAACCTACAAACATGTCTGCCTCTATAAGACTGCTGCGAAAACTACAAATATGTCTGCCACGGTACGACTGCTGCTAAAATTACAAACATGTCTGCCACGTCAGCATGAAGGCTGGGATCGGCTGTCTGATCTAATTGCAGTCAGTGTGTGACGTAGGAGTGACGTAAGAGTGTGTTTGTGTTGAAGGGGAGACGGCGTGGGTGGAGGACGACTGCCTGAACCTGATGGAGCCTAGCTGCCCCGCAGGGTGAGGCTGTTTACTCCTTTGGTGTCGTTGTTTACCCATGTGTTTGTTGTTATTTAAGCCTGTGTTTGTTGTTATTTACCTATGTGGCTGATTCTGTTTACCTATGTTTTTGTTAATGTTTACCCATGTGTTTGTTGTTGTTTACTCATGTGTTGTTGTTTACCTATTTGTTTTGTTGTTGTTTACTCATGTGTTGTTGTTTACATATTTGTTTTTTGTTGCTCAGCAATACATGTGTTGTTGTTTAACCATGTGTTTGTTGTTGTTTACCCATGTGTTGGTTGTTGCTCAGCAATACATGTGTTGTTGTTTAACCATGTGTTTGTTGTTGTTTACTCATGTGTTTGTTGTTATTTACCCATGTGTTGTTGTTGTTGTTGTTTACTCATGTGTTTGTTGTTGTTTACCCATGTGTTGTTGTCTAGCTTCCAGCGGCCCCCCCTGCTGCTGGTGTCTCTGGACGGACTGCGTGCGGACTACCTCCAGACCTGGGAGGGCCTGCTGCCCGTCCTGTCCAAGCTAGGTCCGCCAACACCTGATACACAACATACATAACATAACACACCGTGTACACAACATACATAACATAACACACAGTGTACACAACATACATAACATAACACACACCGTGTACACAACATACATAACATAACACACAGTGTACACAGCATACATAACATAACACACACCGTGTACACAACATACATAACATAACACACAGTGTACACAGCATACATAACATAACACACACCGTGTACACAACATACATAACATAACACACACCGTGTACACAACATACATAACATAACACACACCGTGTACACAACATACATAACATAACACACACCGTGTACACAACATACATAACATAACATACACCGTGTACACAACATACATAACATAACACACCGTGTACACAACATACATAACATAACACACCGTGTACACAACATACATAACATAACACACACCGTGTACACAACATACATAACATAACACACACCTGATACACAACATACATAACATAACACACACCTGATACACAACATACATAACATAACACACCGTGTACACAACATACATAACATAACACACACTGTGTACACAACATACATAACATAACACACACCGTGTACACAACATACATAACATAACACACACCGTGTACACAACATACATAACATAACATACACCGTGTACACAACATACATAACATAACACACACCGTGTACACAACATACATAACATAACACACACCGTGTACACAACATACATAACATAACACACACCGTGTACACAACATACATAACATAACACACACCGTGTACACAACATACATAACATAACACACACCGTGTACACAACATACATAACATAACACACACCGTGTACACAACATACATAACATAACACACCGTGTGCACAACATACATAACATAACACACACCGTGTACACAACATACATAACATGACACACACCGTGTACACAACATACATAACATAACATACACCGTGTACACAACATACATAACATAACACACACTGTGTACACAACATAACATAACACACACCGTGTACACAACATACATAACATAACACACACCGTGTACACAACATACATAACATAACACACACCGTGTACACAACATACATAACATAACACACCGTGTACACAACATACATAACCTAACACACACCGTGTACACAACATACATAACATAACACACACCGTGTACACAACATACATAACATAACACACACCGTGTACACAACATACATAACATAACACACACCGTGTACACAACATACATAACATAACACACCGTGTACACAACATACATAACATAACATACACCGTGTACACAACATACATAACATAACACACACCGTGTACACAACATACATAACATAACACACACTGTGTACACAACATACATAACATAACACACACCGTGTACACAACATACATAACATAACACACACCGTGTACACAACATACATAACATAACACACTGTGTACACAACATACATAACATAACATACACCGTGTACACAACATACATAACATAACACACACCGTGTACACAACATACATAACATAACACACACCGTGTACACAACATACATAACATAACACACACCGTGTACACAACATACATAACATAACATACACCGTGTACACAACATACATAACATAACACACACCGTGTACACAACATACATAACATAACACACCGTGTACACAACATACATAACATAACACACCGTGTACACAACATACATAACATAACACACACCGTGTACACAACATACATAACATAACACACACCGTGTACACAACATACATAACATAACACACACCGTGTACACAACATACATAACATAACACACACCGTGTACACAACATACATAACATAACACACCGTGTACACAACATACATAACATAACACACACCTGATACACAACATACATAACATAACACACACCGTGTACACAACATACATAACATAACACACCGTGTACACAACATACATAACATAACACACACCTGATACACAACATACATAACATAACACACACCGTGTACACAACATACATAACATAACACACACCGTGTACACAACATACATAACATAACACACACCGTGTACACAACATACATAACATAACACACACCGTGTACACAACATACATAACATAACACACACCGTGTACACAACATACATAACATAACACACACTGTGTACACAACATACATAACATAACACACACCGTGTACACAACATACATAACATAACACACACCGTGTACACAACATACATAACATAACACACACCGTGTACACAACATACATAACATAACACACACTGTGTACACAACATACATAACATAACACACACCGTGTACACAACATACATAACATGACACACACCGTGTACACAACATACATAACATAACATACACCGTGTACACAACATACATAACATAACACACACCGTGTACACAACATACATAACATAACACACACCTGATACACAACATACGTAACATAACACACACCGTGTACACAACATACATAACATAACACACACCGTGTACACAACATAACATAACACACACCGTGTACACAACATACATAACATGACACACACCGTGTACACAACATACATAACATAACACACACCGTGTACACAACATACATACTCCATCTGCTCATTATACTTATGCATTATTAAACTTATATAACAAGTAATATAACCTATACAATATACATTGTATATATATATGATACATTATCTATATTATAGATAATATATAACACGTATCTCATAAATACGTTATATATTATGTGTAACTGTTTTATAGGTTATGAATAACATGTTTAAGGTGTTATATATTATCATTATCATGTTATGGGTGTTATATATCAGGTGTCACATGTTATGGGTGTTATATATCAGTTGTAACATGTATGGGTGTTATTATATATCAGGTGTAACATGTATGGGTGTTATATATCAGGTGTAACATGTATGGGTGTTATATATCAGGTGTCACATGTTATGGGTGTTATATATCAGGTGTAACATGTATGGGTGTTATATATCAGGTGTAACATGTATGGGTGTTATATATCAGGTGTAACATGTTATGGGTGTTATATATCAGGTGTAACATGTATGGGTGTTATTATATATCAGGTGTAACATGTTATGGGTGTTATATATCAGGTGTCACATGTTATGGGTGTTATATATCAGGTGTAACATGTATGGGTGTTATATATCAGGTGTAACATGTTATGGGTGTTATATATCAGGTGTAACATGTATGGGTGTTATTATATATCAGGTGTAACATGTATGGGTGTTATTATATATCAGGTGTAACATGTATGGGTGTTATATATCAGGTGTAACATGTATGGGTGTTATATATCAGGTGTAACATGTTATGGGTGTTATATATCAGGTGTAACATGTATGGGTGTTATTATATATCAGGTGTAACATGTTATGGGTGTTATATATCAGGTGTAACATGTTATGGGTGTTATATATCAGGTGTAACATGTATGGGTGTTATATATCAGGTGTAACATGTATGGGTGTTATATATCAGGTGTAACATGTATGGGTGTTATATATCAGGTGTAACATGTATGGGTGTTATATATCAGGTGTAACATGTTATGGGTGTTATATATCAGGTGTAACATGTATGGGTGTTATATATCAGGTGTAACATGTATGGGTGTTATATATCAGGTGTAACATGTTATAGGTGTTATATATCAGGTGTCACATGTTATGGGTGTTATATATCAGGTGTAACATGTATGGGTGTTATATATCAGGTGTAACATGTTATGGGTGTTATATATCAGGTGTAACATGTATGGGTGTTATTATATATCAGGTGTAACATGTATGGGTGTTATTATATATCAGGTGTAACATGTATGGGTGTTATTATATATCAGGTGTAACATGTTATAGGTGTTATATATCAGGTGTAACATGTATGGGTGTTATATATCAGGTGTAACATGTATGGGTGTTATATATCAGGTGTAACATGTATGGGTGCTATATATCAGGTGTAACATGTATGGGTGTTATATATCAGGTGTAACATGTATGGGTGTTATTATATATCAGGTGTAACATGCTATAGATGTTATATATCACATGTTCTCCTGCAGGGCGATGTGGGACCTCAGCTCCATTCATGCAGGCAGCGTTTCCCAGCAAGACCTTTCCTAACCACTACACCATCGCCACGGTAACGCTCACAGTGTTGTGATGTGGTGTCTGTTCAAACTACTACTTATAATAACACTGATGTTCATAATGAGGGAGTGATGACGTCTGTCTGTCTCTCTGGGTCGGTGGGGTTTGAGACCTGTCTGTCTCTCAGTGCTAAGACCTGTCTGTCTCTCAGTGCTAAGACCTGTCTATCTCTCGGTGATGTAGACCTGTCTGTCTCTCAGTGATGTAGACCTGTCTGTCTCTCAGTGCTAAGACCTGTCTGTCTCTCAGTGCTAAGACCTGTCTATCTCTCGGTGATGTAGACCTGTCTGTCTCTCAGCGATGTAGACCTGTCTGTCTCTCGGTGATGTAGACCTGTCTGTCTCTCGGTGATGTAGACCTGTCTGTCTCTCGGTGATGTAGACCTGTCTGTCTCTCAGTAATGTAGACCTGTCTGTCTCTCAGTTATGTAGACCTGTCTGTCTCTCAGTGATGTAGACCTGTCTGTCTCTCAGTGATGTAGACCCGTCTGTCTCTCAGTGATGTAGACCCGTCTGTCTCTCAGTGATGTAGACCCGTCTGTCTCTCAGTGATGTAGACCCGTCTGTCTCTCAGTGATGTAGACCTGTCTGTCTCTCAGTTATGTAGACCTGTCTGTCTCTCAGTGATGTAGACCTGTCTGTCTCTCAGTGATGTAGACCTGTCTGTCTCTCAGTGCTAAGACCTGTCTGTCTCTCAGTGCTAAGACCTGTCTGTCTCTCAGTGCTAAGACCTGTCTGTCTGTCAGTGATGTAGACCCGTCTGTCTCTCAGTGATGTAGACCTGTCTGTCTCTCAGTTATGTAGACCTGTCTGTCTCTCAGTGATGTAGACCTGTCTGTCTCTCAGTGCTAAGACCTGTCTGTCTCTCAGTGCTAAGACCTGTCTGTCTGTCAGTGATGTAGACCTGTCTGTCTCTCTCAGGGCCTGTACCCAGAGTCCAACGGGCTGATAGACAACGTGATGTTCGACCCGGTGTTCAACGCGTCCTTCAGTCTGTCCAACGAAGAGAAAGACAACCCAGCCTGGTACCTGGGGCAGCCGGTAGGACTACACACACACACACACACACACACACACACACACACACACACACACACACACACACACACACACACACAGACACGCACACACACACACACACACACACACACACACACACACACACACACACACACACAGACACGCACACACACACACACACACACACACACACAGACACACACACACACACACAGACACACACACACACACACACACACTCAGACACACACACACACACACACACACACACACACAGACACACACACACACACACACACACACACTCAGACACGCACACACACACACACACACACACCTACACACACTCAGTCATAAAGACACACACACACACACATCTACACACAAACAGTCATAAAGACACACACACACACACACACACACATCTACACACACTCAGTCATAAAGACACACCACACACACACACATCTACACACAAACAGTCATAAAGACACACACACACACACACAGAAACATTCATAAAGAAAACACACACACGCACACACACACATACACACTCAGTCATAAAGACACACACACACACACACACACACACACACACACACTCAGTCATAAAGACACACACACACACACCCTGACGCTGCCCTGGGTCCAGATCTGGCACACGGCGAGGTACCAGGGCCTGCGGTCCGGGACCTTCTTCTGGCCCGGCTCCGACGTCCGGGTCAACGGGAGCTACCCAGACCTGTACCGGCCCTACGACGGGTGAGGACCAGTGCTCCCAGTAAAGGGTCACCAGTACAGAGTTACCAAACTAACAGTACAGGGTCACCAGTACCAGTACAGGGTCACCAGTACAGTGTTACCAGTACAGGGTCACCAGTACAGAGTTACCAGTACAGTGTCACCAGTACAGGGTCACCAGTACAGAGTTACCAGAACTAACAGTACAGTGTCACCAGTACCAGTACAGGGTCACCAGTACAGGGTTACCAGTACAGAGCTACCAGTACAGGGTTACCAAACTAACAGTACAGTGTCACCAGTACCAGTACAGGGTTACCAGTACCGTGTTACCAGAACTAACAGTACAGTGTCACCAGTACCAGTACAGGGTTACCAGTACCGTGTTACCAGAACTAACAGTACAGTGTCACCAGTACAGTGTCACCAGTACAGTGGTACCAGTACAGTGTTACCAGTAGTTTTACCAGTACAGTGGTACCAGTACAGTGCACCAGCACTGTACAGCTCACATCAGTTGAACTGCTTTATTCCTGTTCTAGGAAAGTGCCGTTTGAGGAGAGAGTTTTCACCGTTCTCAAGTGGCTGCAGCTTCCAGTGGAAGAGAGGTACGAATAGAGCTCTGATCGGACACGGAGAATAGAGCTCTAAACCTTAATGAGAATAAAGCTCTGATCCTTAATGGGAATAGAGCTCTAATCCTTAATGAGAATAGAGCTCTAATCCTTAATGAGAATAGAGCTCCAATCCCTTGTGGAGAATAGAGCTCTGATCCTAAATGAGAATAGAGCTCTAATCCCTTGTGGAGAATAGAGCTCTAATCCTTAATGAGAATATAGATCTAATCATTAATGAGAGTAGAGCCCTAATCATTAATGAGAATAAAGCTCTAATCCCTTACGGAGAGCTCTCACCCTTAATGAGAATAGAGCTCCAATCCCTTGTGGAGAATAGAGCTCTGATCCTAAATGAGAATAGAGCTCTAATCCCTTGTGGAGAATAGAGCTCTGATCCTTAATGAGAATAGAGCTCTAATCATTAATGAGAATAGAGCTCTAATCATTAATGAGAATAAAGCTCTAATCCCTTATGGAGAGCTCTCACCCTTAATGAAAATAGAGCTCTAATCCGTCGTGGAGATTAGAGCTCTCATCCCTTTATAGGGGGTGGAGCACTCAACCCCGTGTGTTTGCGTCTGCAGGCCAGATTTCTTCACTCTCTATCTGGAGGAACCAGATAAATCTGGGCACAAGTTTGGTACAGTTAGTGGACAGGTAAGACACACACACAAACATACCTGTCCCCCTCATGGATGACCACTGACCTTGAGACGAATGTTCACCTGTGCAATTCCACGAGGGGTCATGTGATCACATGTCCCCTGGAACAGATAGTCAACTTCTGCAGCAAAATGTGTGGGAAGACGTAACACTAATTTGTGTGTGCGTGCGTGGGTCCATGCATTTGTGTGTGTTTGTGTCTTTGTGTGTTTGTGTGTATATGTGTGTTTGTGTTTGTGTGCGTGTGTGTGTACATGTGTGTGTGTAGCTGACTGAGTCTTTGCGGGGAGTGGATGACGTCATGGGTCAGCTGATGAACGGCCTGAAGCAGCTCAACCTCCACCGCTGCCTCAACATCATCGTCGTTGCCGACCACGGTAACACTTCCTGTTCATTACCATCACAGCGTGGCATAGCTGTAGCACAGCATCCCTGTAGCGAAGCATCGCTAAATGGCTTTGTTAGCATGTAACAGTCATCGACATTGCTCACATGTCGCTTAGCATCGCTAGCCAACATTTAGCATCACTAGCATGGTAGCGTAGCATTGCTAACATGGGGCGTAGCACTTCTAGCAGCATAGTTGATACCAGCAGTAGTACCTGAGTCCTATTAATAGTACTGTCGTAGCATACCGTGTAGTATTACTACACTGTGTAGTAGTACTGCAGCAGTGCTGTAGACCTGCCCCCTGTTCCCCAGGCATGGAGGACACCAGCTGTGAGAGGAAGGAGGTTCTCCAGGACCTGGTGGACACCGAGGACCTCTGGGTGACAGACGGACCGGTGGGACGCATCCGGGCCCGCAGCGCTGGCACCGTCTGTGAGTCCCGGCCTCGCCTCGACCGTCTGTCTCCCCTCACATGTAGCGGTAGCCGGGCCAGACCAAGACCAAGCTCCGTCGTAGATGGAGCTTGGTCTGGGGAAGCTGCTGTCATTTTCTTCATCAGCACAAGAGGCTTGATCAACGGGCCCAGTTCAACTGATTCTGTACGCGATTGGCTGCTTGCCGTCGCTTCCCTGTCGTCATTGTGTTAAACCAGCCAATAGCGCGCCCAGGGGGAAAAGCCAGCTTGGTGATTGGCTCCTGCAAAAACGTATCTAACCCTATGCATGGACTGGGAAGCCTCCTTTTGAGCAACCCATGGTTTGTGACTCTCGCATTTTCTGTTTCTTTTTACGTCGAATTCACCTCCATGTGAAAGGGAAAATTGACTTATGCAAACGTCACATAACACTTTACAAGGCTCCCCTTGCACTGGTTTCACCCAGGGATGTATGGTTTCCTTGTCTTTGTTGTAGCTGCGTTTCCTTTTAGTCGTACGGGTCGCGCCCTCCGCCGTATCTACTGCCGTTCTGACCTGATCGTTTCTTGTTGGTGGGCGTGTCCTTAACCGGCGTGCGCGTCCCAGTTTGATTGACATGATCACACAGCCCGCCCCTCCCCCTGATGACAGCCCTCACTGCGGTCTCCGCACACAGCTGTTTCATAAATGGCAGATTATGAAACACGCATTTCCAAAAAAATAAAAATCGAGTCTGACTGTCAATAACAATGCGGGACAACTTCTCAATTTGCGGGACGGGTACAAAGTCATGGAGATGCGGGACTGTCCCGCAGAAAGCGGGACATCTGGTCACCCTAAGGCTAAGCCTCAGATGGTCAACGCTAAAGAGGCTGGCTGTTCACAGAGTGCTGAATCGAGTACATTAGTAGAAAGTTGAGTGGAAGGAGAATGTGCGGTACGAAAAGTTGCCCAAGCAACAGGGATAACCTCCGCCCTGTGGGGAAAAGAGTGGACTGAGGCAGGAGTCGGTGCACCAAGAGCCACCACACAGACGTATCCAGGACTGGGGCTAATGCAACTGTCGCACTCCTCGTGTCACGCCGCTCCTGGCACAAATCCAAGTTGCTTGAAGTCCAGTGTGAAGTTTCCACAGTCAGGAGTTTGGGGAGTCATGTCATCTGCTGGTGTTGGTCCACTGTGTTTTATCAAGTCCAAGGTCAACGCAGCAGTCTACCAGGACATTTTAGAGCACTTTACGCTTCCTTCAGCTGACAAGCTTTATGGAGATGCTGATTTAATTTTCCAGCAGGACTTGGCACCTGCCCACTCTGCCAAAAAGTACCAATACATTGTTTAATGACCATGGGATTACTCCGCTTGATTGGCCAGTAAACTCGCCTGATCTGGATTCAATAGAAAAGGGATGGGGTATTTTCAAGAGGAAGACGAGAAACGTGACCCAACAACGCAGACGAGCTGAAGGCCGCTGACGAAGAAACCTGGACTTCCATAACAACTCAGCAGGGCCACAGGCTGATCGACTCCATGCCACTCCGCATTGATGCAGTAATCCATGTAAAGGGAGCCCCAACCAAGTATTGAGCGCAGAGACAAGAACATTCTTTTCAGAAGGCCGATATTTTCCCACTAGAAATATAAATTCTTTACTGGTCTTATGTAAGATTCTAATTTTCTGAGATACGGAATTTGGGGTTTTAATGAGCTGTAAGGAATTATCATCAAGATTAATACACATTAAGGCTTAAAATATTTCACTTTGTGGATGTAGGAGGATGTAGGAGTTTCACTTTTTTAATTTAATTATTGAAAACGTTTCCACAATATTCAAATTCATTGAGATGCACCTGTATGTACTGACCTGGGCCCTGCTGTGTTTCAGTGGACGCTGCCGCCCTGGTAGCCAACATCAGTGTAAGTCTTTCCTGATTCTCTCACTTTGTGCAAACATGGCTTTTAAAAAATAAGTCTAACGTAGAATAAACGTATTATTAGTTTAAGGCATGTCTGCCTTTTTCCAAACACTCCAAACACAGTATTTCATTAACAACCAGTAGATAGAATGCATGCATGAAGTTCCTCTAATCACTGGTACCACTCATCGCTGGCTTCTCCTGGGCCTCCTGGTCCTTCTATGGTCCTCCTGGTTCTCTAAGCTTCTCCTATGGTCCTTTAGGTTCTCTACGGTTCCTCTATGGTTATCTTCTGGTTCTTCTGGTTCTTCTGGTGGTTCCTTTATGGTTATCTTCTGGTTCTTCTGGTGGTTCCTCTATGGTTATCTTCTGGTTCTTCTGGTGGTTCCTCTATGGTTATCTTCTGGTTCTTCTGGTGGTTCCTCTATGGTTATCTTCTGGTTCTTCTGGTGGTTCCTCTATTGTTATCATCTGGTTCTTCTAATGGTTCCTCTGTGGTTATCTTCTGTTTCTCCTGGTGGTTCCTTTATGGTTATCTTCTGGTTCTTCTGGTGGTTCCTCTATGGTTATCTTCTGGTTCTTTTGATGGTTCCTTTATGGTTATCTTCTGGTTCTTCTGGTGGTTCCAGTGTAGGAAGCCGCAGCAGAAGATCACTCCATACCTGAAGCCTCACCTCCCCAAGCGCTTCCACTACGCCAACAGCCGCCGCATCGAAGACGTCAACGTCCTCGTCACGCCCAAGTGGCTGTTAGAGAGGTGAGGGGACCGACAGGTGAGATGACTGACAGGTGAGAAGACTGACAGTTGACTGACAGGTGAGATGACGGACAGGTGAGATGACTGACAGGTGAGAAGACTGACAGGTGAGATGACGGACAGGTGAGATGACTGACAGGTGACGGACAGGGGACTGACATGTGAGATGTCAGTCCTCATCTCCTAACTCCACCTTGTGTTGGTGTAAAGATGCTCCATCACCTCCTAACTCCACCTTGTATTGGTGTAAAGATGCTCCATCACCTCCTAACTCCACCTTGTGTTGGTGCAAAGATGCTCCATCACCTCCTAACTCCACCTTGTGTTGGTGCAAAGATGCTCCATCACCTCCTAACTCCACCTTGTGTTGGTGCAAAGATGCTCCATCACCTCCTAACTCCACCTTGTGTTGGTGCAGGGTCCGCGGCTCGCTGACTTTCTGCTCGGGGGGGGCTCACGGCTACGACAACGATGTGGAGAGCATGCACGTGAGAAAGATGTCTTTACTGTCCTTACATACGTTGATGTGTACGTTAGTCATGAGGTATTGGATGTGATGGCAATGTGTTGAAGGCCATGTTCCTGGTACATGCGATGATGGGACAGAGATGTTTATCTGTTGTAGGCCATGTTCCTGTTAGATGTTCTGAGGTGTTTATGTGTTGTAGGCCATGTTCCTGTTAGATGTTCTGAGGTGTTTATGTGTTGTAGGCCATGTTCCTGTTAGATGTTCTGATGGAACAGATGTTTATGTGTTGTAGGCCATGTTCCTGTTAGATGTTCTGATGGAACAGATGTTTATGTGTTGTAGGCCATGTTCCTGTTAGATGTTCTGAGGTGTTTATGTGTTGTAGGCCATGTTCCTGTTAGATGTTCTGAGGTGTTTATGTGTTGTAGGCCATGTTCCTGTTAGATGTTCTGAGGTGTTTATGTGTTGTAGGCCATGTTCCTGTTAGATGTTCTGAGGTGTTTATGTGTTGTAGGCCATGTTCCTGTTAGATGTTCTGATGGAACAGATGTTTATGTGTTGTAGGCCATGTTCCTGTTAGATGTTCTGAGGTGTTTATGTGTTGTAGGCCATGTTCCTGTTAGATGTTCTGAGGTGTTTATGTGTTGTAGGCCATGTTCCTGTTAGATGTTCTGAGGTGTTTATGTGTTGTAGGCCATGTTCCTGAGCCATGGTCCAGCGTTCCAGCAGCAGACAGTTGTCCAGCCCTTCTCGAACGTTGAGCTCTACAACCTCATGTGTGGTACGCCGCACTCGTCCTCCTATTGCTCTGATCAGTAGAGGTCATCGACCAAATGCTAGACTGATCAGAACGCCGTTAGAATCATTACCAAACCAATAAGAAGAATAAGATGAAGCTTATGTTGCAAACCTGAAGAGGACATTTCTCAGAATGAGGAACATACACAAGGAGTGAAACCACGTGTTGACGATCCTTCAAAGGCTTAACACAAGAGGGAACACAACAGGAACAAGAGCTAGGTTTCAGATAACAAGGGAGGGAGAATCACCCAAAGATCCTCAAAATCAGAGGGAAGCTTTACCACCGAGACGCGGCAATGTTCTCTATGCTAACGCCCCATGAGTCCACCCAATCTGTGGGTCTCCTTTGCTGGTCACCAGATCTGCTGCAGATCTCCCCGAGCGCGAACAACGGCACCCACGGGAGTCTGAACCACCTGCTGAGGGAGCCCTTCCACCGGCCCTCCCCCCCCGCCGAGCGGAGCCCGCCCTCCCGCTGCCCCCTCCTCACGCTGGAGCCCGGCGACACCCTTGGGTGCTCCTGCCCCGCCATCGTACGTATCGCCGTGGCAACGTTAGCTGTACAGTATCAGAGGAGGAGGAGGAGAGGAGCAGGGGCACAACACTGAGTTTCCCACATTGGATTCATAAAGTTGAACTTGTTGTATAATAACACGAACAATAATAGTGAAATTAATAATTATTAACATTCATACTACTACTGTTCTTCTGCAGAGCGGGAATGTCATTCAACTGAACCGTCGTCTCAATCTGACAACAGCAGAAGGTACGCAACATACTGTACCTGAGTAGCTGAAGCTGGATCTGTACCTGAACATGTGTCCCTGTTTTACTTACCTGTAGCTGTGTACACTTACCTGTACCCTGTGTACATGTACCTGTAGCTTTAGCTGTACCTGTATCTGTGTACCTGTAGCTGTACCTGTAGTTTTACCCGTGTACCTGTAGCTTTACCTGTGTACCTGTACCTGTAGCTGTAGCTGTACCTGTAGCTGTACCTGTAGCTGTACCTGTAGCTGTACCTGTAGCTGTACCTGTACCTGTAGCTGTACCTGTACCTGTACCTGTAGCTGTACCTGTAGCTGTACCTGTAGCTGTACCTGTACCTGTAGCTGTACCTGTAGCTGTACCTGTACCTGTGGCTGTACCTGTACCTGTACCTGTAGCTGTACCTGTACCTGTAGCTGTACCCGTACCTGTAGCTTTACCTGTGTGTTCCAGTGGAGGCGACCATGGAGACCCATGCGTTCCTGGGTCTCCCCGTGGTTCTGCAGCAGGGAGTGTCGTACTGCCTCCTCCCGCAGCAGGGCTTCGTCAGTGGGTACGGCCAGGACATCTCCATGCCCCTGTGGAGCTCCTTCAGCCTGGAGGCCCCGGTCAGCACACACACTCAACACCCCCCCACTAACACACACTGCAGACACCCCACTGACACACACTACCCACTAACACACACACCGGACAACCAACTAACACACACACCGGACTCACCACTAACACACACCCCCGACAACCAACTAAACACATACACCAGACAACCCACTTTAACACACACACCGGACTCACCACTAACACACACACCCCACTAACACACACACCAGACACACCACTAACACACACACCCCACTAACACACACACCAGACACACCACTAACACACACACCCCACTAACACACACACCGGACTCACCACTAACACACACACCCCACTAACACACACACCCCACAAAAGACACAACCCACTAACACACACACCCCACAAAACACACACACACCTCACTAAATACACACCCCAGTAACACATAACTGAATGAGCGCACACTTGATACAAACGCCTCACAGCTGATCAGACACACACACACACAACCCCTGACATCAGAAACACACCGTGTGTAGTTTGATGTGTGTGTGTCCCCTTCAGGCAGACCTGGACCCGTTGCCGGCGGTAACCGACTCCTGTCTCCGGGCAGATGTGCGGCTTCCTCCGTCTCAGAGTCCCAGATGTGACCATGACCACGTCGCCCCGGGCAGCAACATCAGCTACGCCTTCCTCTATCCCCCAGGTACAGTCCCCTCTATACTACTGTATATCTATACCATATCTACCTCTATACTACTGTATATCTATACCATATCTACCTCTACTACTGTATATCTATACCATATCTACCTCTATACTACTGTCTATCTATACCATATCTACCTCTATACTACTGTCTATCTATACCATATCTACCTCTATCCTACTGTATATCTATACCATATCTACCTCTATACTACTGTATATCTATACCATACCTACCTCTATACTACTGTATATCTATACCATATCTACCTCTATACTACTGTATATCTATACCATATCTACCTCTATACTACTGTATATCTATACCATATCTACCTCTATACTACTGTCTATCTATACCATATCTACCTCTATACTACTGTATATCTATACCATATCTACCTCTATACTACTGTATATCTATACCATATCTACCTCTATACTACTGTATATCTATACCATATCTACCTCTATACTACTGTATATCTATACCATATCTACCTCTATACTACTGTATATCTATACCATATCTACACGTCTATCATCTATACATCGGTCATCTATAGATCTGTACATCTATTATCTATACATTTATTATCTACACATCTATTATCTACACATCTATAATCCATTAATCTATACTCCATTCATCTATTATCTATACATCTTTTGACTACATATCTATATCTATACAGATAATTAAGCTTTGGATCCCGCCAGGCTGTGGTATGTGCTCATTATACAACTGTTAAGGGGCGTTGTCCGGCCCCGACGCGCAGCGGAGGGCCGGCTTCACTGAACTGTGCTATTGCTTTTATACATTATTATTATTATTATACATTTCCACTTCAAGGCGCGGAGTGATACTTTCACAAAATGATCGGGCGTCATAGCAGTTATGTATACGCTCATTGTACAACAGTTAGGAACCAATCAGATCGCTGGATTTAGGCCCCCCGTTGTATAAAATCTCATATACAACAACATCAGAAATGATGCCAATGGACAAAGGCCGCTTCTAAAACAGGACCTTTAATATGCATGAATGTGGAATAGAAGATAAATATCATCCGAAAGTGTTGTGTGTGTGTTTATATAATGTGTGTGTGTGTGTGTGTGTGTGTGTGTGTGTGTGTGTGTGTGTGTGTGTGTGTGTGTGTGTGTGTGTGTGTGTGTGTGTGTGTCTGTGAAACAGGTCTGAACACCACAGCGGATGAGCAGTTTGATGGCCTGTTGATGAGTAACGTGGTGCCCATGTTCCCCGCCTTCAAAAGTATGTCTCTCTCTCCCCTGTCTCTCCCTCCCCTGTCTCTCTCTCCTGTCTCTCTCTCCTGTCTCTCTCCCGTGTCCCTGTCACCTGTCTCTCCCCTGTCTGTCTCTCCCCTGTCTCTCTCTCCCCTGTCTCTCTCTCCCCTGTCTCTCCCTGACCCATCCCTCTCTCCCCTGTCTCTCTCCCGTGTCCCTCTCACCTGTCTCTCTCTCCCCTGTCTCTCTCTCCCCTGTCTCTCCCTCACCTGTCTCTCTCTCCCCTGTCTCTCTCCCGTGTCCCTCTCACCTGTCTCTCTCCCGTCTGTCTCAGTTGAGTAGACCCCATGTGTTTGGTGGAAGGCGAGGTTTTACATCTCCTTGAATGAATGAGTGCGGTGCTTCATGTTGTCTGTATCTCTCCCCCTTCCCAGAGATCTGGGATTACTTCCAGGGTACTCTGCTGAAGAAGTACTCTCAGCAGTACGGGGGCATCAACGTGGTCACCGGACCCGCCTTTGACTACAACTACGACGGGCGCTTTGACTCCCAGGACCAGATCCAGGAGTACGTTTCCATGAGTACAACGCCGCTGTTGCTAGGTTGTCTGTGGCGCTCCGTGGACCCACTCTGACGGGCGTGGTCTCCTGGTGTCTCCGTGCGCTCCACAGGTTCGTCCCCGGCTCCTCCGTCCCCGTCCCCACGCACTACTTTGCGGTTCTGACCAGCTGCTCCGACGCGGCCCAGACGCCGGCCGCCTGCTCCGGGAGCCTGAGCACCGTCTGCTTCCTGCTGCCGCATCGCCGCGACAACGCCGAGAGCTGCCAGGTAAACTCAGGCTCCTGCTAAACTCAGCCTAAACTCAGTCTCCTGCTAAACTCAGGCTCCTGGTAATCTTGGTTTCCAGGTGAAGTTATTCCTCAGTTCAACCAGGTGAAGGACTGGTTAGTTATTAGTTATTCCTCAGCTCAACCAGGTGAAGGACTGGTTAGTTATTAGTTATTCCTCAGCTCAACCAGGTGAAGGACTGGTTAGTTATTAGTTATTCCTCAGTTCAACCAGGTGAAGGACTGGTTAGTTATTAGTTATTCCTCAGCTCAACCGGGTGAAGGACTGGTTAGTTATTAGTTATTCCTCAGCTCAACCGGGTGAAGGACTGGTTAGTTATTAGTTATTCCTCAGCTCAACCGGGTGAAGGACTGGTTAGTTATTAGTTATTCCTCAGCTCAACCGGGTGAAAGACTGGTTAGTTATTAGTTATTCCTCAGCTCAACCCGTTGAAGGAAGGTTTAAACTAGTTTGATTGCTTGCCTTGTGCATTTCCACAAAACCCTTCAGGATGAATAATGTCGGTTCACAGAGCGCAGAGAGTGAATCTCATTGGGTTGAAGACCTCATGTGGTTCCACCAATCACGGGTCCGAGATGTGGAGTGGATCACTGGATTGGACTTCTACCAGGGCAGCGGGCGACCAATCACAGAGCTGCTTCAGTTGAAGGCCCGCCCTACGGCCGCCATTAAGAGGAAGCTCTGAGGAGCTGAAGAACAGGTGGTCAGAGGATTAGATCCAATCAAATCTCTTCAATCACAAGAATCTCTTTTGCATTCAGACAGTTTGACTGTAAATATATGTAATATACTTTGGAGTCTGCCTAATGATACGATAGTTTATACTGTAAATTATGATAGGATAACTTTATACTGTAAATGCTGCCTGATATGATCACTTTATACTTTATGATGAAATGAAAACTTTATGACCTTTGTATATGTGACTGACCGGTGTGCTTTCTCATGTTCCATCATTTCCCCCTCCACTAAAGCATGTGGTGGTGGTGAAGTGTGTGCAAGTGATCTTCTGACGAGCTGTGGAGATGATGACTTGTGACTGGTTGGCCTGATCCTTACAGCTTCTGCTTTCATAAAATAAAGAAAAACCACTGATACGAACTCTTAAATAAATACAATTCATTCAGATGGGAAAGACATTTGTACATTAATCCTTTATTAGTATTTAATTCATTATGCGTCTTTATATATATAATAAAAAATATATCTATATATATATCAGTAGAGGCTTCTCCATTGAGGAGAGGGAGGAAGATCCCCCCTACCATTGTTGAGAATAAAAAATGTAGATTGCCCAAACTACTGTAATGAATTAATGCCCTGAAATAGGACTACTTTATTGCCTTTGAATATATAATGTTTGTTTCCCTGGGTAAAGGGACATTAGCACCCCCTATCGCCTATTGACAATTACTTCAGGGAGGAAGGTCCTCCCTCAGCCTCCGTTGACTCCCATTTGTTTCCCCGAAAGTACTGGCGGCTGGTGAATAACATGGGTTTCAATCATGGACATATTATAGAATGGACACCGGATTCCAAAATGGCGCCCATTCATTCCTATGTAAACTGCTCAATGGCGCAGGGCAACATCAAGGAGAGATATGCTTCCGCATCATGGGAGCTTAGCTGTGGAGTTAGAATCATGCGATTCACACACACACAAAACGTGTTTTACTCACGCACAACGATTCACACACATGCTCAGTGTGGTTTGCAAATACAAAACATCATTCACAAACTAATGCATTTTGCTTCAGAAACAAATACAGTATGTTTTACACATACAAAGAAACATATTTCTTCAAGTACAAAAAAAAATCCTTCAAGTACACAAAACAATCCTTCAAGTACACAAAACAATTCTACAAGTACGGAACACTACGCGTGGATCTGAAGGCATTTGCACGTGGATCAGTCAGGCGGAAAATGAGTGCCAAAAGTCACGTGACAAACAAATGTCCTGTGATTCACGCTACACAACAGCAGGTGGCGCTGTTGAGTCAGTTTAAGGCCGCCAGGACGATCTTTTTTTCTCCCCAAAATCTTTATTTGATACCGGCCAAAATTAAACACTAACGCAACTGAAATGTTTATTAGGCTATTAAAGGTTGGGTATGGGATTTGCGAAACGCCAGCAGATTTTGAAAATACACAACTCAAATGGTCCTACCCCCTCTCCTTCAACGCTGACTCTGACTCCACCCATTCCAAGTACCTGGACGCGCAATCATGCACGAGCGCGAACAGAGATGCGCGAGAGCGAGCCAGGCTAGCGTAGGTTTTCGTTTAACAACATGGCACTACATTCAGCTGTAAGTTGCACCAAGTACCGCGGGAAGTAGGGGTGCTGGGGGTGCTGCAACACCCCCTGTCCGAGGCCCTGTCTTATCACAGAAAACGATCATTTCTAAAAACTCCGGCCAAAGTGGAGATTTCTGAAAACGCCGGTTATGTGTTGTCGTGTGGTGTCAACGGGGAGAAACAGGATTTTAGGTTCTGAAGCGTCACATTATGCACCAGGAAATGCTTAACGTCATGTGAGCGCCCGCTGTACCGTATTGGTCCGAATATAAACACAAACCCCATTGTAAGACGACCTATATTTGGAAAAAAGATTTGAAGAACAGATCTTGTTTTTATGAATAAATAAATTGTATTCATTGAAATAATATACGAAAATAAAAAGGCATAGAAAACACTGCATTGCCACTAAACAGTAGTGCCAATAGGCCGTACTGATGTGTACACCAAAGACTATTCCTGACACTCCTCTGCCCCGCTGTGTTCGCTCTGGCTGTGGTCGCTCTGCACTGTTTCGGCCCGTGGCGGGGAGGGGGAGTGCAGTACGACCGTTTGATTGACGTACTTACTGTCCAATGCAACTCGGTGGCAATGGAAATGATTGGCTGGAGTTTTTCGAGCCCTGCCCGTTCCACAGATGATTGACTTGTTTAATTTTCATGTCAGTACTTCTAACTCAGTGGCTGTAAGTGGGTTATGATAAGGATTTCAAGTAATTCTGCAAAAATGGCCAAAAAAGCGAATTCCATACCCAACCTTTAACAATATTATAAAAATGATACCGTAATGCATCCATTCTTTGTTGTTGGATCTTTTGAATAATTGGATCAATAAATGGTGAATCGCAATGATCGCAAGCAGAGGAACGTGAGAGTCATTGAGCAGCAGCTGAACCAGTCTAAAAATCCCTTTATCACTAAAACACTTTTAGGGATAAAAAGTCACCACAGTGCCAAAACCATCAACGTCATTCATGTTAAGTAAAAGGAAAAACCTCGGACACGAGAAGTTAACGGAGTCGTGCACTAGGCCCTCTAAAATGCCGGGCCGAAACAACATTTGTTTCACTACGACTCCTTTCAGCTGCCCACCCCTCCTTCTCCAGCAAAAGATTATAACATAAAACGGCTAATAAAACGCTTGAGGTGGCGTCTTGAATAGAGAAAACTTAAATTTTTTTAGTACATGGCATTAAGATAATTATGAGCCTTTGATTGATATCCAGTCATTTGTCATTTGTTTGGCTGCCGCGGCTCCTAAAACATCCCGCTTTGAACGGTGAACTCTTTACACCTAGCAGCTATAAAAAGCTATAAAAACTACAAAATGACTCTATTAATGCAGGCTATGTGGAAAATGCGCCGACTTTGGCTCAGCCTGGCTCCGCCCTCTTCCGCTACGTAGCTAAAATGGCTGCCGTTGAGTACGAAAAGTGTACATCGCCACACACTTGGCGATTTGACCGTTTTGAGTACACCATCCGTGTCGTTAACAGTACCCTTATTTGCGCCCGATCTGAATCGGAAAGTTAAAAAAACTTAAGCTAGTAAGTACGGATATGGATATTTGAACACGGCATTGGTTTCAATGGGAGGGAGGAGGAAAGTCCTCCTCTGAGTGGGTGTGACCTTAAGGCGTCTGATTCGCGCAAAAATCGATTCGGGCTGCGCTATGAACCAATAAGCAGGATCCCTGGCTGTTGAGCAGTGTTGCCAGATTGGGCAGATTTCCCACCCAATTGGGCTTCTTTTAGTTTTAACCACGTTAGGCTGGAAAATGTATCATTGGGCGGGAAATCTGCCCAATCTGGCAACGCTGTCGATAACAAACCCGCTCTGCCTGCATTGCCGCTCAGACGCAAAGCAGTTGAAATCATCTGAAGGATAACGAGATTCTAACATTTGCGAATAAAGTGTACAATGGAAACATCGGAAACAGAGGTCATTGTTCATGTTTAATTTCAAACTAAGCATTCGATTAATTGAGTTACAGTGCTAAGTTAGCGACCAAAGAAAAAGGTAGACCACTTCGCAAAATCGAGATCACCAAAAGCAATGGCAACGTCAGTGTTGTGGGTGCTGCATGGTTTGCTAGGTACTCATGGCTTACTGGTAGCATTACTAGCGATCGACTGTATTGCTGGCCCTGTTTGCTAATGAATAATGTCAAATCTCCAGCGTGGGCTGTTCATGGTTTCCCTGATGTGAAAGATCTTGATAGGGCAACCAAACGCCACGACAAGCGTCAAGTTCACGTTGGTGCTGCTATGCGACTTTCATTGCTAGGCACCATGCCTATAGATCAGGTTGTTGAAATAATGTTCTCGTTCTTTTACTAGTTTGCTACTCTGACCGTTCTGTTTGATATTGTGGAAAGAGTGAATGATTCGGAGCATGATGCATTCTAAATGGCATCACTTTTGGTCTTAAGTCTTTTCTTCAAACAAATGTAACTGAAAATAAACATAGCTAAATTACAACCAATAAATTCAGTCATTGAGGGCAAAAATAGGCCGAGATTTATTTTAATTTACTCCAGTCCTCCCTCCCTCACTTTAAAAACCTCTCGCCGCCACGGAAAAAATATATATATAACACTTTGACAGAGAATAAGTGACCAATTACTGGGAATCACCCACGGATTAGAAATAACTCTACCAGCCAACCTGGTTATAGTAGATTGTCTGGAAGTCATGGGAAACTCCCAGGTGTTGTTGCCCCGACAGGTCTTCTGTTTAAAGGTGGAACTTGGAGGGCATAATGATGGTGATTACAGGGTTTAAGGTTACGACTTCAACTACCCAAACAGACACACACACACATACACACACAAAGACAGAGATAAACACACACACATATACACATAAAGATAAAAACACACACACACACGCACACAAAGATACACACACACACACATACACATAAAAATACACAAAAACACACACACGCACACAAAGACACTCACATACACACGCACACAAATACACAAACACATAAAGATACACACACACACACAAACCATCAACACACTGGTGTTTTCCGATAAATAGCCAGTGTTTCTTTCTTACTGAAAGTGAAAGCTGCAGTTTTGAAGTTGATTTGGAAACAAAGCACCTCTTCATCAGAAAATGAAAAAACTCTGCAGCTCTTCTTCCAGTAAAGAGATAAAAACGTAACAACATGGAGATTTTCCATCACAACCACAGTTCATTGAATGAGTTGGCTGATATTGACTAGAGTGTAGAACAGCAGTATAGAGTATTACTACACCGTAGAACAGTAGTATATAGAGTATTACTACAGTAGTAAAGAGTAGCATATAGAGTATTACTATTGCGTAGAAACCTAGTATATAGAGTATTACTACAGTAGTGAACAGTAGCATATAGAGTATTACTACAGTAGTAAACAGTAGTATATAGTATTACTACAGTAGTGAACAGTAGTATATAGAGTATTACTACAGTAGTGAACAGTAGTATATAGAGTATTACTATAGTAGTGAAAAGTAGTATATGGAGTATTACTACACCGTAGAACAGTAGTATATAGAGTATTACTACAGTAGTGAACAGTAGTATATAGAGTATTACTACAGTAGTGAACAGTAGTATATAGAGTATTACGACAGCGTAGAACCCTAGTATATAGAGTATTACTACAGTAGTGAACAGTAGTATATAGTATTACTAAAGTAGTGAACAGTAGTATATAGAGTATTACTACAGTAGTGAACAGCAGTATATAGAGTATTACTACAGTAGTGAACAGTAGTATATAGAGTATTGCTACACCGTAGAACCCTAGTATATAGAGTATTACTACAGTAGTGAACAGTAGTATATAGAGTATTACTACAGTAGTGAACAGTAGTATATAGTATTACTACAGTAGTGAACAGTAGTATATAGAGTATTACTACAGTAGTGAACAGTAGTATATGGAGTATTACTACACCGTAGAACCCTAGTATATAGAGTATTACTACAGTAGTGAACAGTAGTGTATAGAGTATTACTACAGTAGTGAACAGTAGTAAATAAAGTATTACTACAGTAGTGAACAGTAGTATATAGAGTATTACTACAGTAGTGAACAGTAGTATATAGAGTATTACTACAGTAGTGAACAGCAGTATATAGAGTATTACTACAGTAGTGAACAGTAGTATATAGAGTATTACTACAGTAGTGAACAGCAGTATATAGAGTATTACTACAGTAGTGAACAGTAGTATATAGAGTATTACTACAATAGTGAACAGCAGTATATAGAGTATTACTACAGTAGTGAACAGTAGTATATAGAGTATTACTACAGTAGTGAACAGCAGTATATAGAGTATTACTACAGTAGTGAACAGTAGTATATAGAGTATTACTACAATAGTGAACAGCAGTATATAGAGTATTACTACAGTAGTGAACAGCAGTATATAGAGTATTACTACAGTAGTGAACAGTAGTATATAGTATTACTACAGTAGTGAACAGTAGTATATAGTATTACTACAGTAGTGAACAGTAGTATATAGTATTACTACAATAGTAAACAGTAGTATATAGAGTATTACTACAATAGTAAACAGTAGTATATAGAGTATTACTACAGTAGTAAACAGTAGCATATAGAGTATTACGACAGCGTAGAACCCTAGTATATAGAGTATTACTACAGTAGTGAACATTAGTATATAGAGTATTACTACAGTAGTGAACAGCAGTATATAGAGTATTACTACAGTAGTGAACAGCAGTATATAGAGTATTACTACAGTAGTGAACAGCAGTATATAGAGTATTACTACAGTAGTGAACAGTAGTATATAGAGTATTACTACAGTAGTGAACAGTAGTATATAGTATTACTACAGTAGTGAACAGTAGTATATAGAGTATTACTACAGTAGTGAACAGCAGTATATAGAGTATTACTACAGTAGTGAACAGCAGTATATAGAGTATTACTACAGTAGTAAACAGTAGCATATAGAGTATTACAACAGCGTAGAACCCTAGTATATAGAGTATTACTACAGTAGTAAACAGTAGTGTATAGAGTATTACTGGAGTATAGAACACAACTATATATAATCGGTAAGTATTACTACAATATAGAATATTAGTTCTATACTGTAGTATAGAACTAACTAATATTACATGTATAATGTGTAAACAGTAGTATAAAGAGTATTACTACATATAGAGCAGTAGTATGCATAACATTCTAACAGTAAACAGTCCTATATACAATATATTTAACAGTCAAATAGAAGGAATGGGTTTTTAGTGTTTTTCCACATTAATCCTTTTTCCTGGAAGGTTTTATGGACCAATCCTCCCCTGATTTGTGTTCAATTGATCATTTGTTCAGTGACCTCAGGGCACACTTCTTTATCATCTCTGTTCCCGGATGGATGTAGTTCATGAAAGGACCCAAGCCTTCCCGGGAAAAACCCAAAATAAACATGAATCAGCTCACTATCACACTGAGCTGATCAATTTAGCACCTGGTGGGGGGCTGTACTGCAGGGAAGTAATATTATAGGAAAATACAAAGAACCTTTTATAGTTAAGAGGACCTATGGAGACGACACTCAAGGTCACTAGTAGACACTAGAGGTCACTGGTCAGACCCTAGAGGCCACTTGCTCTGTTTCATGGTCCTAAATCTGTGTTATTGACATAAAGTCTTGGGTCCTGCCAAACGCCGCCGTTACAATATATACACCCTCTCTCTTTCTCTCTCTTTAATTCTCTCTCTCTCTCTCCGTTGAGAAGATGTGAAAATTATATTGGCTTGCTATTGATGTATTATCATTCAATCAGTAACACAGTATCAGACAGTTACAATAAATATCACATTAGCTAGCTTTCCGTACAAATGACCTCTGACTGTACATTTTCTAATCTATGGTATCGATGTCAAATGCACCATTTTACGTTGAGGTAAAGTACAGACTGTATTTCTTGTCTTATCCGGCACTATCGTACCAAAGACGCAATGTATTGCATACATTTAATATCTCTATCAAATGAATTTAACATAGCCTATATTATATAAATCTAGTATATATTATATTAATTTAGTAAATATTATATTAATATTAATTTAGTATTTTTGTCTTTATTTATGATTCATTCATCGTTTTGTTTTCTCTTGGCACGTTCACATCGTTGGGAATTATGGGGAAAACATTATCGCGACGTCGGAAAGTTCACGTGAACACCTCATGACGCTCTTAAGATTCTATTTCCGTTCGGCAACTGGGGCCAGATTTTCACCGAACAGAGTTGCCCAGTTGGTGACGTACGGTTTACTAGTGACTCGTATGAACATGGTGGAACATGAAGGTTTAACTCAATATAAAATAATCAACCATCATGTCACATACTTTACTATTGATTGACGTTGTAACCGTCTGTTGGCATAGACTTTGGTCCGGTTTAAACGTTGTTGTACTGGTAAACCAGCTCTAGATAAGGGCATGTGTAGCCTTCCATACAGTGGCAATACGATGTGCTTCTCATAAATAAAAACAAAAGGATGGTAGGTGATAGGCTACAAGGAAATAGAGGCGTTTGCCGACTAAGTTCTGTTAAATTCTGACTTTTCTTTTTATATAAAATAAACCTGCGGTGAATAACGTTGTCGCGGTTGGGGACACACGTAAGCTATTACCAGGAAAATGAACGCCCTCATGAACGCGCCTTCTGTCCTTGACGGGAATCCCCAAACCTGACGTCACAGGGGTCGTGCCATATTTATTTACCAATAACATCCGGCTGACGTAAAAAAAAAAAAAGCTACAGCGAACATAAGAGGGTTTCCAATCCTCAGGCCCCACTCCGGTCCGCATCCAGCCCTGAGATGGTGTGATAATAACCCAACTCGGAACTTTCTACTTTCTACTTCACTCTCTATCCTCTTCTTACCTTTTAAAGATGCCTACTTTTATATCTTCCTTTGTCCAGTTTCTAAACTTTTTTTTTTAATGTTTATTCAAAGAAGCTGAGCTAGCGAATCCACTGACCTCCATATTGTGTTTCTGTTCCTCCAGATGTTCGCGCTGTTTTTGTGCGTACTCCCGCCCCCGACCAACGGGTTCACGACGAACGGGTCGACCAGTCTGTTGACCAGTCTGTCAACTAACGGGTCAACCAGTATGTCAACAAGTCCGCTGACCACGGGGTCGACCACCTACCTGAGGACGGACCCCGACTCCGGTGTCATCCTCACCTGCGACCGCTGCGCGCCCGGCACCTACCTCCACGCGCCGTGCACGGGCACGCGGAAGAGCGCTTGCGCCGCGTGTCCACCGGGATCGTTCACGGAGCTCTGGAACTACATCGAGGCGTGCATCCCGTGCGGCGCGTGCAGACGGAACCAAGAGGTGCACGCGCAGTGCTCGGCCGCCCTGGACACCGCCTGCCGCTGCGTCGCGGGACACTACCACGCGCCCTATTTCGATATGTGCATCCGACACAGCACGTGTCCCACCGGGTCCGGAGTGGTGTCTCAAGGTACTCCTCCTATTCCTCCTCCTCCTCATCTCGGGACTCTCTAAATCGACGCCACTTCGACCTGGGCGGGACTTTACGTCCTACGTCACTCGCTAAGGGTGTGCATGTGTGCGCGTAGCCGTTTGTCTCAGGGATCTGTGCACAAAGTCCCTTGCACTAGGATTATGAGCGTCAGTGTCGTACGCGATGGAGGGTGGGTGACATTCCTACAGTCTGTGATGATAGGCTATATTTCTACAAATTATTTACTATTACTAGCGATTTCATGACGAAACAACACGAACTAAGCTAACATTAGACTATAGCCATACCAGATAACCCCATACCAGCTAACCCTAACTATTTCTAAAACTCTGAACCATTTTGCAACAGGCAAATGTGTGTTGGTGTGTCTTATTGCTTCCCACGTCTGCGTCTGCATCTTTCCCACTCCTGGCTAATAGTTTCAGCTTTTGTACTGTATATCAGAAATGATCACCCTGTACCACACTGCTGACTTGTTGATGTTTTGTGAGCACTCACGCATTTCTCTAGGTATCTTAAGTTTCCTACTGGAGTCATCAAAACTTTGGACTTTGTTATTGTAAGAAATATTGTGTTGCAAAAACACTTTGTGTCTTACCCTTACCGTTACCCTAACCTTAACCCCAGTAACATTTCTTCATCATAAACTACAAGTTACGCAAAATGGCATGCAAACATCCAGTCCAATATGAAAGAAAAAAGCTAGCTTCATTAAGGAATCGAACCCCTTATCCCCGCGTTAATGAGTTGTTCTCTGACCACTAACCCATCAGGTCTTAGTACATGCGATTCAAGAGTTAACCACTTGACAATCTTTAAACTTCGGTTGCCTAGAAATTGTAAAGACGGTGATGTGTGTACATTGTGCGAGTATCCGTCACTCGCGATGTGTGCGCAGTCCAAAATGAAAGAAAAAACCTTGCATCACTAGGGAATCGAACCCCAAATCATCAGTTGGTCGTTGGTAACTGTAAACAAAGAGATCGCATTTTGTTTAACTGCTAACTAACAAACGGGTTTATGCGTTCACTGAACAAAGATTATGGAAATAAAAGACCACTTTTCCATTAGAAAAATCTTCAGAACCGTTATTACCAACCCATAGACACTAAAAGCCAAAACCTTTCTCACATGCACACCAATCGCGAGTGACGGCTACGCGCACACATGCACACCCATAGCGAGTGACGTAGAACGTAAAGTCCCGCCCAGGTCGAAGTGGCGTCGATTTAGAGAGTCCCTCCTCATCTCCCTCTTCTTCCTCCTCCTCCTCCTCCTCCTCCTCCTCCTCCTCCGAGAGAGAGAGAGAGAGAGAGAGAGAGAGAGAGAGAGAGAGAGAGAGAGAGAGAGAGAGAGAGAGAGAGAGAGAGAGGAGAGAGGGGGGAGAGAGAGGGAGAGGAAGAGAGAGATAATGTAATGAATGGAGTATAGGAATGTTGTCATGGTGTTTTGGTCATTGTTTCGATAAGTATAGTTTAGTTTGTTAATTAGTGAGCTAGTTAGTGTTCAACCAGCGGTCTGCTCCCTGACCCAGCCTGTAGTTAGTTAGTTACTTTTTTATTTACCTATTTAATCACCTAGTTAGTTACCTAGTTTGTTTACTAGTTAGTAACTTACCTAATTAACTAGTTAGTAACTTAGTTAGTAACTTACCTAATTATTTACCAAGTCTGTTAATTAGTGAGCTAGTTAATTACCTAGTTAGTTAGTGAGCTAGTTAGTGTTCTCCCAGCCCCGGACCCACCCCTGTAGTTAGTTAGTTACCTACTTAGTTGGTTGACCCGCCTCTGCTCCGTCTGCAGGGACCCCCACAGCGGACACCGCCTGCCAGCCATGTGCGGCGGGCTCCTTCTCAGGGGCGGTGTCGGCGCGGGACCCATGCCACGCCCACACCGCCTGCACCGGGGGGCGGGGCCTGCAGCTGCTTGCCGGGGGGGCGTGGTACGACAGCGTGTGCACCTCCTGCGAGGAGCTAAGAGAGAGGGGTGAGATCTGATTGGTCGAGAGGCCTCTTAACTGGGAGGGGCTCAGTAGATTACCCCTATTATAAACGCATATACAATGAAAAACACAATGATAATAATAATAATAATGATATATTCAATATGGTAATACTAAATTAAGAATTGGAGGTTTTTTAATATATATTTATGACATAAATATGATACACATCTATTAATAAAGAGTTAACTATCTATCTAGATCATATATATACTGGTAATAATATTTTAATAATATATATAATATGTAATAATCAAATATATATAATAATATATATTAGATATAACATATAAAATATAAGAATTCGGTCGTATCAATAATAATATATCATGTAATCATATCAATAATATATATATATCATGCATGTTTATAATAATAATGTTATAATATATACAGTACATAATAATAATGTAATAATATATAGCATATAATAATATATATATATCATGTATATGATAATATGTATCATGTATACGATAATAATGTAATAATATAAATACAGTAAATAATAATAATGTAATACCGTAATATATAGTATATAATAATATATATCATGTATATGATAATATGTATCATGTATATTATAATAATGTAATAATATAAATACAGTAAATAATAATAATGTAATACCGTAATATATAGTATATAATAATATATATCATGTATATGATAATATGTATCATGTATATTATAATAATGTAATAATATATAATAATATATATCATGTATTTGATAATGATGTAATAATATATAATAATATCTATCTTGTATATGATAATAATGTAATATTGTAAATACAGTACATAATAATGTAAAACATATAGTATATAATAATAAATATCACATATATAATAATATGTATCATGTAGGTAATAATAATGTAATAATATACAATAACATATATCAGGTATATGATAATAATCTAATAATATGAATACAGTACATAATAACAATGTAATAACATATAGTATATATTAATAAATATCATGTATATGATAATATGTATCATGTATACAATAAAAGTGTAATAATATATATGATATATATATAATAATATATATTGTGTATACTATAATAATGAGATAATATATAATAATATATATCATGTATTTGATGTAATATGATCATCAAACATCAAATGATTTGATGTAATCATATAAATACATAAAGTACATAATAATTATGTAATAACCTATAGTATATCACAATAATGATCATGTATTTGATAATATGTATCATGTATATAATAATAATGTAATAATATATAGCATACATAATATATATCATGTATATGATAATAATATAAATACAGAACCTAATAGTAATGTAATAACATATAGTATATAATAATGAATATCATGTATATGATAATAATATAAATACAGTACACAATAATAATGTAATAACATGTATATAATAATGAATATCATGTATCTGATAATGATGTATCTATATTTTACATGACACACATAGTAAGGGTGTTGTTATTGCAGCGTCTGTGGACTATCTGAGGGACCTCCTCCCGGGGTTCCTGCTCCACCAGAACATCCCGGTGTCCAGGCTCAGGCTGCTCCTGTCCGCCCCGCTCCCCGGGGGGGAGGAGCCGGGGGAGCTCCGCCTCCTCCTGACCCGCTGGGCGCTGGAGGCCCCGCCCCCGGCGCTGAGGAAGATCCTGCTGAGGCTGATGAGAGGGAGACACGGACGCAGGCTGCAGAGCAACAGGAGACGCATCGAGGGAGGAGGAGGAGAGGCGGGAGGAGGAGAGAGGAGGAGGAGTAGAAGAGGAGGAGAGGAGGAGGGCCGGTGTGGGAGTGAGGAGTAGAGAGGAGGAGAGGAGGAGGAGTAGAAGGGAGGAGAGGAGGAGGAGGGCCGTGTGGGAGTAGAGGAGTAGAGGAGGAGTAGAGGAGGAGAGGAGGAGGAGGAGGGGAAGGAGGAGGAGTAGGGAGAGGAGGAGGAGAGGAGGGCGGTGGAGGTAGAGGAGGAGGAGAGGAGGAAGGAGTAGAGAGGAGGAGAGGGAGGAGGAGGGAGGAGTGGGACGGAAGTAGAGGAGAGTAGAGGAGGAGTAGAGGAGGAGGAGGAGCAGAGGGCGGTGAGAGGAGGAGGAGAGGAGGAGGAGTAGAAGAGGAGGAGAGGAGGAGGAGTAGAAGAGGAGGAGAGGAGGAGGAGGGCCGGTGTGGGACGGAGTAGAGGAGGAGTAGAGGAGGAGTAGAGGAGGAGGAGAGGAGGAGGAGAGGAGGAGGAGAGGAGGCGTAGAGGAGGAGGAGAGGAGGAGTAGAGGAGGAGGAGAGGAGGAGTAGAGGAGGAGGAGGAGTAGAGGAGGAGTAGAGGAGGCGTAGAGGAGGAGGAGGAGGAGAGGAGGAGGAGGGGAGGAGGGCCGGTGTGGGACGGAGTAGAGGAGGAGGAGAGGAGGCGTAGAGGAGGAGGAGGAGTAGAGGAGGAGTAGAGGAGGAGGAGGAGTAGAGGAGGAGGAGAGGAGGAGGAAGAGTAGAGGAGGAGTAGAGGAGGAGGGAGCAGGAGGGCCGGTGTGGGGAGGAGTAGAGGAGGAGGAGAGGAGGAGTAGAGGAGGAGGAAGGAGGAGGAGGAGGATCATGAAGATGGTGTGTTCAGAGGGCTGCATCCCAGTGCTTCTGTGCAGCAGAAGAACGTATTTATTTTTGTTATCATATCATTTGATCATTATTTCTCACATCAACACTGTAACGGCCAGTATGTGGAACATTCCCTGCACCACACACACATACACACCAGTGTTGTTTTCGTCAGGCAAGACGAAAACGAAAATGACGTCGTCAGACCCCTTTTTTCCATGACGAAAATGAGACTAAGACGAACGTCACCAAAGCCATATAAAGACTAAAATGTGACGAAAAATGTAGACATTTTCGTCAGACGAGAACTAGACGAGACTAAATTGTTAGTGAGTGGACGAACAGTCACGCTTGTCCTAACAGTCACGCCCCCATCACACACTAAAAGCCTCGCTCGCGCGCAGCTGCGCCTGCACGCACACGGCACACACACACTACAGAGAGAGGCTGGTGGACGAGGCACACACACACTCATACACTACAGAGAGAGGCTGGTGGACGAGGCACACACACACACACACACACACACACACACACACACACACACACACACACACACACACACACACCATGGCAGCAGCAGCGGTGCCGGGTGCGGGTGGTCGTAAAACGTTTTGCAACGAAAACTTTTGAGTTTTCGTCGGACTAAAACTAGACTAAAACCTTTGGAGTTTTCGTCGGACTAAAACTAGACTAAAACTTTCAAAGATAGAAATGACTAAAATGGGACTAAAACTAAGAAGCATTTCGTCAAAAAGACTAAGACTAAAACTAAATCTAAAATGCCTGCCAAAAACAACACTGCCTCCTTGCACTTAATGTACGCACTGTGTGTTACTTAGCATTGTGTGGCGTCTTAACCTGCTATCTGTGTGGTCTCCGGTAACGGGTTAACCTCGTGATTGTTAGGGCTTGGTTCCATGAACATCCTCACTGTACCCACAGAGATATATTGTTGTTTCTCTTTCTTCTGACTAATGTACTTATCGTAAGTTGTTTTGAACAAAAGCATCTGCTGAATGTCCTGAATGTAAATATTGAGGAATTGCATTAAGGACATTCTTTTAACTTGGCATTATTTCTTCCTATAAATTTAATAAATAATTATTCAGACCTGTGGCCTGCGTGTTGAAGAGTCAGTCAATTGAATAAATGTTCTTGTGCGTGCGTGCGTGCGTGCGTGCGTGCGTGCGTGCGTGCGTGCGTGTGTGTGTGTGTGTGTGTGTGTGTGTGTGATATAGTTTGAGTAACGGTTATCCCCTTATGATAACCTCGCGCTCCTCCGCCTGACTCGAAACCACGCGGTTCTAGAGGTAACCGGAACCACGGCGCTCCCTGGTGGCGCATCAGAGAGGGTGGGTCTAGAGGTAACCGGAACCACGGCGCTCCCTGGTGGCGCATCAGAGAGGGTGGGTCTAGAGGTAAACGGAACCACGGCGCTCCCTGGTGGCGCAACAGAGAGGATGGGACTAGAGGTAAACGGAACCACGGCGCACCCTGGTGGCGCATCAGAGAGGGTGGGACTAGAGGTACCCGGAACCACGGCGCCCCCTATTGGCGCATCATAGAGGATGGGTCTCGAGGTAAACGCCGGAACCACGGCGCCCCCTGGTGGCGCATCAGAGAGGGTGGGTCTAGAGGTAACCGCAGGAACCCTGGCCCTCCCTGGTGGCGCATCAGAGACGCACAGTTTACCATCGATCGTTTCTGGAGTTGTCTACCTACCGCCATCAGTCAATCAACTGCGTTCATGATGTGCATAAATACAAAGTGCCTAACAAGGGTAACACAACAACAACCAGAAATACAACTAGTTTAAAATAACACACGTTGGATTCATTATAGGGAGGTAGATCTCAACAAACTGGATTCCCCACTAAGCTTTACTAAAAAGTGTTTTTGCCTAAAAACATCTGGGACTCGTTCCAAACATCTGGTGGGATCAGTAAAATAGTGTCGGTTAAGTTAGTCTACTCTACAGGTAGCTCACCTGGTCCTATTGACTAGTCTCAGTTAATTCACCTGCTCCTGCTGGACTAGTTAGTCTCAGGTATCTCACCTGGTCCTGTTGGACTAGTTAGTCTCAGGTATCTCACCTGGTCCTGTTGGACTAGTTAGTCTCAGGTATCTCACCTGGTCCTGTTGACTAGTTAGTCTCAGGTATCTCACCTGGTCCTGTTGGACTAGTCTCAGGTAACTCACCTGGTCCTGCCTACCCTCCGCTGCCACAGGGGGCCCCCTCCCCATCGCTCCGCTCCCGGTGTTGTGCCTAATCTCGACCCCCCGCATATTACAACCCCATTAAGCATTCGCTTATTGTCAACGCCCCCCTGGGCGTTGACATAAGCGAATGCGCGTTCACGGTTCACGCGAAGGGGGGTTGTATTATGCGGGGGGGTCGAGATTCGGCACAACACCGGTTCGAAGGAGGGGTCGCCCTAGTGTGAGTCGGAGTGTTTGATTTGTTGTTCTTCCAGGAACCCGGCGAGCC
>NC_082403.1:1575504-1625504 GCF_031168955.1 Gadus macrocephalus
GCAGCATGAATCTAGATGGACACGCCCACTTTTGATGTCACTAAGGCTCAGCTTCACACCTGGTGATAAAATTTGGGCCCTTTAACTTTCAGCTAACCGTCTGCGTGCTAGCCTCAAAGCATCTTGATTAAGTGTGTTACATTGTTAGCATGTTAGCTAGCCAGCTCTGTGTTAGCTTGTTAGCTCAAATTAGAACCTAGATCACCTCTAATCTCCTACGTTGTTCCCATGGCAACTCAGGTCTTTCTCTGTAGCTTCTAGCTCCTCCCAGAAGAGGGAGGGGCTAGGCCACATGATCACAGAGCTGGCGGAGAGCCTGATTGGCGAGCAGAAAGATCCAATGGAAGATGAGGGAGGAGGGGCAGAGGTCTGATGGGATGAGAAGGAGAAGGGGAGCTCTGAATGGACGAGGAGAAGGTGGAGGAGGGGAGGTCTGATTGGACATGGAGGGGGGAGGGGAGGTCTGATTGGACATGGAGGGGGGTGAGGGGAGGTCTGATTGGACGAGGCGGAGTGTTATCCTGGTATCATGCTACGTCCTCAGTCCAAATGTGTTTTAGTTTCTATTGATGGCTGATGCTAGTTTCATATCTCTGATAATCATCAGGCCCCTGTAAACCAAGGACTGTAAATAAACTGTAATGTACTTTTATATACTTGTGTATTTTCAATAAAAAATTAGATCTAGCTTCACTTGTTCTGAGCGGTTTATTCACTGCGTCATACGGGAGAACACACCTCACCGGACAACACAACATGGACCTTGTAAGGTTTACACAGTGAGTGTGTGAGTGGGTGTCAACATTTCTCCCAAGGTGTTATCGCCTCACAATAACAGCGTTCCATCGGCTGCTTTGATGTTTTATCTTTACCATTTTAACTGTCCACATTCTCAGTTTGTGGTGGTGAGGTGTGTTGAATTGGTAGGTTAGTAGCTTGTTGGTTCAGGATGGGTAGGTTAGTAGTTTGTTGGTTCAGGATGGGTAGGTTAGTAGTTTGTTATTGGTTCAGGATGGGTAGGTTAGTAGTTTGTTGGTTCAGGATGGGTAGGTTAGTAGTTTGTTGGTTCGGGATGGGTAGGTTAGTAGTTTGTTATTGGTTCAGGATGGGTAGGTTAGTAGTTTGTTGGTTCAGGATGGGTAGGTTAGTAGTTTGTTGGTTCAGGATGGGTAGGTTAGTAGTTTGTTATTGGTTCAGGATGGGTAGGTTAGTAGTTTGTTGGTTCAGGATGGGTAGGTTAGTAGTTTGTTGGTTCAGGATGGGTAGGTCAGTAGTTTGTTGGTTCAGGATGGGTAGGTTAGTAGTTTGTTGGTTCAGGATGGGTAGGTTAGTAGTTTGTTGGTTCAGGATGGGTAGGTTAGTAGTTTGTTATTGGTTCAGGATGGGTAGGTTAGTAGTTTGTTGGTTCAGGATGGGTAGGTTAGTAGTTTGTTGGTTCAGGATGGGTAGGTTAGTAGTTTGTTATTGGTTCAGGATGGGTAGGTCAGTAGTTTGTTGGTTCAGGATGGGTAGGTTAGTAGTTTGTTGGTTCAGGATGGGTAGGTTAGTAGTTTGTTATTGGTTCAGGATGGGTAGGTTAGTAGTTTGTTATTGGTTCAGGATGGGTAGGTTAGTAGTTTGTTATTGGTTCAGGATGGGTAGGTTAGTAGTTTGTTGGTTCAGGATGGGTAGGTTAGTAGTTTGTTTGTTGGTTCAGGATGGGTAGGTTAGTAGTTTGTTGGTTCAGGATGGGTAGGTTAGTAGTTTGTTATTGGTTCAGGATGGGTAGGTTAGTAGTTTGTTATTGGTTCAGGATGGGTAGGTTAGTAGTTTGTTTGTTGGTTCAGGATGGGTAGGTCAGTAGTTTGTTGGTTCAGGATAGGTAGGTCAGTAGTTTGTTGGTTCAGGATGGGTAGGTCAGTAGTTTGTTTGTTGGTTCAGGATGGGTAGGTTAGTAGTTTGTTGGTTCAGGATGGGTAGGTTAGTAGTTTGTTATTGGTTCAGGATGGGTAGGTTAGTAGTTTGTTGGTTCAGGATGGGTAGGTCAGTAGTTTGTTGGTTCAGGATGGGTAGGTTAGTAGTTTGTTATTGGTTCAGGATGGGTAGGTTAGTAGTTTGTTGGTTCAGGATGGGTAGGTTAGTAGTTTGTTATTGGTTCAGGATGGGTAGGTTAGTAGTTTGTTGGTTCAGGATGGGTAGGTTAGTAGTTTGTTGGTTCAGGATGGGTAGGTCAGTAGTTTGTTTGTTGGTTCAGGATGGGTAGGTCAGTAGTTTGTTGGTTCAGGATGGGTAGGTCAGTAGTTTGTTGGTTCAGGATGGGTAGGTTAGTAGTTTGTTGGTTCAGGATGGGTAGGTCAATAGTTTGTTTGTTGGTTCAGGATGGGTAGGTCAGTAGTTTGTTTGTTGGTTCAGGATGGGTAGGTCAGTAGTTTGTTGGTTCAGGATGGGTAGGTTAGTAGTTTGTTATTGGTTCAGGATGGGTAGGTTAGTAGTTTGTTATTGGTTCAGGATGGGTAGGTCAGTAGTTTGTTTGTTGGTTCAGGATGGGTAGGTCAGTAGTTTGTTGGTTCAGGATGGGTAGGTCAGTAGTTTGTTGGTTCAGGATGGGTAGGTCAGTAGTTTGTTTGTTGGTTCAGGATGGGTAGGTTAGTAGTTTGTTGGTTCAGGATGGGTAGGTTAGTAGTTTGTTATTGGTTCAGGATGGGTAGGTCAGTAGTTTGTTGGTTCAGGATGGGTAGGTTAGTAGTTTGTTGGTTCAGGATGGGTAGGTTAGTAGTTTGTTATTGGTTCAGGATGGGTAGGTTAGTAGTTTGTTATTGGTTCAGGATGGGTAGGTTAGTAGTTTGTTATTGGTTCAGGATGGGTAGGTTAGTAGTTTGTTGGTTCAGGATGGGTAGGTTAGTAGTTTGTTTGTTGGTTCAGGATGGGTAGGTTAGTAGTTTGTTGGTTCAGGATGGGTAGGTTAGTAGTTTGTTATTGGTTCAGGATGGGTAGGTTAGTAGTTTGTTATTGGTTCAGGATGGGTAGGTTAGTAGTTTGTTTGTTGGTTCAGGATGGGTAGGTCAGTAGTTTGTTGGTTCAGGATAGGTAGGTCAGTAGTTTGTTGGTTCAGGATGGGTAGGTCAGTAGTTTGTTTGTTGGTTCAGGATGGGTAGGTTAGTAGTTTGTTGGTTCAGGATGGGTAGGTTAGTAGTTTGTCATTGGTTCAGGATGGGTAGGTTAGTAGTTTGTTGGTTCAGGATGGGTAGGTCAGTAGTTTGTTGGTTCAGGATGGGTAGGTTAGTAGTTTGTTATTGGTTCAGGATGGGTAGGTTAGTAGTTTGTTGGTTCAGGATGGGTAGGTTAGTAGTTTGTTATTGGTTCAGGATGGGTAGGTTAGTAGTTTGTTGGTTCAGGATGGGTAGGTTAGTAGTTTGTTGGTTCAGGATGGGTAGGTCAGTAGTTTGTTTGTTGGTTCAGGATGGGTAGGTCAGTAGTTTGTTGGTTCAGGATGGGTAGGTCAGTAGTTTGTTGGTTCAGGATGGGTAGGTTAGTAGTTTGTTGGTTCAGGATGGGTAGGTCAGTAGTTTGTTTGTTGGTTCAGGATGGGTAGGTCAGTAGTTTGTTTGTTGGTTCAGGATGGGTAGGTCAGTAGTTTGTTGGTTCAGGATGGGTAGGTCAGTAGTTTGTTGGTTCAGGATGGGTAGGTCAGTAGTTTGTTGGTTCAGGATGGGTAGGTCAGTAGTTTGTTTGTTGGTTCAGGATGGGTAGGTTAGTAGTTTGTTGGTTCAGGATGGGTAGGTCAGTAGTTTGTTTGTTGGTTCAGGATGGGTAGGTCAGTAGTTTGTTGGTTCAGGATGGGTAGGTCAGTAGTTTGTTTGTTCAGGATGGGTAGGTCAGTAGTTTGTTGGTTCAGGATGGGTAGGTCAGTAGTTTGTTGGTTCAGGATGGGTAGGTCAGTAGTTTGTTTGTTGGTTCAGGATGGGTAGGTCAGTAGTTTGTTGGTTCAGGATGGGTAGGTCAGTAGTTTGTTTGTTGGTTCAGGATGGGTAGGTCAGTAGTTTGTTGGTTCAGGATGGGTAGGTCAGTAGTTTGTTGGTTCAGGATGGGTAGGTCAGTAGTTTGTTGGTTCAGGATGGGTAGATCAGTAGTTTGTTGGTTCAGGGTGGTTCTTGGGGTGACCGTAGCTCAGGAGGTAGAGTGTTGAGGTGTGCTTGAGCAAGGCACCTAACCCTAACTGCTCCCGACGAGCTGGCTGTCGCCTTGCATGGCTGACTCCGCCGTCGGTGTGTGAATGTGTCCGTGAACGTGAAGCAATAATGTAAAGCGCTTTGGGTGGCCAATGGTTAGAAAAGTCCTATATTAATGCAGTCCAATTTACATCCTAGAGTTTTTTTCCGGGGGTATTTGTTAAGAGCGACAGAGACCTGAACCTTGAACCTGCTCCCTTGTTTGTGTGGCCCTGCTTCAGTAAGCAGCCTCTGTTTGTTACTAGGGCCAAGTTGACTGAACTGAGTTTTGTTTTGCATGATTTACGAGAGAAGAGCTTCCTAGAACTATTGCCGCGTTTCCACTGCAGGGTGCGGTACGGTTCGGTTCGCCTCAGTCCGGGAGGGAGGGGGCGGTATAGCCCAGCTCAGTTCCGAGGTGACGTTTCCACCGCCGACAGTACCCTTTGTGGTAGGCCGGATGTCGATCGCTGCGGCAGCTACGTAAACATCGTAAACAACGTCTTCCTCCCCAAGGATGCAGAGGAACGTCTCCACCTCCTTGTTCGCCCAAGCAAGTGTTTTACGCGACATGTTAATTGTAAAATTGTTTTTATCCCCACGTCGCCCGGAAGTGACGGTTCTGTCGACCAATCAACGGAGGGGGTGTGTAGCTCGAATTTCCCGGTACCCTTTCAGGCGTCTCGTCTCGTTTTCAGTACCCCAACAGAGGAGTACTGAAAACGAGGCCAAACGAGTACGGCTCAGTCCGGGTCACGCCCTCTTTTGACGGTGGAAACGCAATCCGTACCGCACCTTTGCGAACCAAACCATACGGCACCCTGCAGTGGAAACGCGGCATAAGTATATACCTCCTGATAACTAGAACCACGTATACACCTCCTTAAAACTCTAGAACAACGTATATACCTCCTTAAAACTCTAGAACAACGTATATACCTCCTTAAAACTCTAGAACCACGTATACACCTCCTTAAAACTCTAGAACAACGTATATACCTCCTTAAAACTCTAGAACAACGTATATACCTCCTTAAAACTCTAGAACAACGTATATACCTTCCGATAACTAGAACCGCCGTATATACCCCCTGATAACTAGAACCACGTATATACCTCCTGATAACTATGGTACCACCGTAGATACCTCTTCATAACTAGAACCACCGCGTATACCTAGCCCCGATTCCTAAATGTAAGAGTGCTCTTTGTTCTGGGGTCTCTGACCTCCTGATTGGAGGCTGGATCCTCTGCGGTGACCTTTGCCCCACCGCCCCCATCGTGCGTTGATGGGGGGGGGGCGACGGGCAACGCTGAGGCTATAAAGCCTCGGGCCGCCGGCAGCAGAAGTCTGAGATCCAGAGGAGTCATGGCTGCTGTGTTCGCTGTCCTTCTGTTGGGGCTGCTTGCCGCCGCCGCCGCCGACGTCCCCGCCGCCCCCAGCTGTGATGATGTCATCACCCCGCTCCGCAGGGACCAAGCAGACAAGGTCAGTCTCAGGTGTTACCATAGCAACTATAGGTCACTGTAGTTGATCTACTATACAATGTACAGTGATATGTCGTACAGTCTATTCAGTGTGTGTAAATGAAGTCATACAATTATAATCTATATTATAATTATATGACTTATTCGATATATCACCTGCAGTGATATATCGAATAATCCAGTCAGTGTGTGTGGAGTAAAGAATCTATGAAGAGTAAATGTTGACTAAAGTAAACATCAGTAGATAAAGTCTGGTTCTGTCCCAGATCCTAGAAGTACTGATTCTTTCTACCTGTATCGCGCTCTTCCTGTGATAGCTCGTCCTACACGTTCTACATGTTCTCCACGTTCTATACGGTCTACATGTACTCCATGTTCTACGTGTTCTCCGTGTGGCTCCAGGCGTTGGGCTCCTGGGTTCTGGTGGGTTCCGTGACAGATGAGAAGACGGGTCTGCTGCCTCAGCTCTCCAGCTCCTTCATGGAGCTCTCGCTGTCGGAGGACAACAGCTCCTTCACCTACAGCGAGAGGAACGGGTTCGGGTGAGCTGGAGGGAGGTCAGGGGGGGCGTGGCTATGTGTAGGGGCGTGGCCATGTGGAGGGGGTGTGGTTATGGAGAGGGGTGTGGTTATATGGAGGGTCTTATCCGGGGGTGGGGGGTTATTAGCTTAGCGTTGGGTGTTGTCCTTTCTGACCCATGTGTCTGTACCTCCAGCAATGGGTCGTGTGTCTGGTACCACATCGTCGGTGACATTACGGACGAAGCCAACCTCACTGTGAGGCTCCACACTATGGGTAAGTTCCCCATCAACATCATCAATAATAAATAGCTAGCAGGCCAACATCCTAGCAGGCGTGATGTAGAATGCTATGAAGCATTACAGGTCGAGCCCTGGCCCTGGCTGACGTCCTCACATGTTGACACGCTAACACGCTAGCTGATGTCTTCACATGCTAACACGCTAACAAGTAGTAACGCTTGCTGAGGTCCTCACATGTAAACAAGCTAACACATTGTAACGCTAGCTGCCGTCCCCACATGCTAACACGCTAGCTCACATGCTAACACGCTAAAACGGTAGCTGACGTCCTCACATGTTAACACGCTAACAGGCTTCAATGCTAGCCGAGGTCCATGCATGCTAACAGGCTAACACGCTGTGACGCTAGCTATGTTGACCCGCGGTCCCTCTCTGTGCTGCAGTGCGTGACCAGGGCGGTGTGGAGATCACCACTCGGGGGTTCATCGGACAGATCACTCTGTTCCAGAGCTGTCCGTCCTGCCCTGAGGACCGGCTCACCTCCTACTACAGCGGCGTGTACGACCCCACAGACAGCAACTCCACCAACGTCCAGTTCACACTCGACTACAGTACGCACAACACTGATACACACTCAACTACAGGACAACACTAATACACACTCAACTACAGTACGCATAACACTGATACACACTCAACTACGTCTATACATAGATAGATTGGTCATTCATTTACTAATGAAATTGTGTGTGTGTGTGTGTGTGTGTGTGTGTGTGTGTGTGTGTGTGTGTGTGTGTGTGTGTGTGTGTGTGTGTGTGTGTGTGTGTGTGTGTGTGTGTGTGTGTGTGTGTGTCTCAGGGAGGGAGGGGCAGCACCAGGACCTGGAGGCTCTGAAGGAGGTTCCTCTGAGCACCAGACAGCAGGCCGTGTGCCTCAACATGACAGAAATCACCGGGGAGTACACCTACGACGGAGTCTCAGGTGAGGCCTACCGTACAGCGAGGCCTACCGTACAGCGAGGCCTACCGTAGAGCGAGGTCTACTGTACAGTGAAGCCTACTGAAGAGCGAGGCCTAGCGAACAGTGAGGCCTACTGTAGAGTGAGGCCTACCGTAGAGTGAGGCCTACCGTAGAGTGAGGCCTACCGTAGAGTGAGGCCTAGCGAACAGTGAGGCCTACTGTAGAGTGAGGCCTACCGTAGAGTGAGGCCTACCGTAGAGTGATTCCTACTGTAGAGTGAGGCCTAGTGTAGAGTGAGGCCTACTGTAGAGTGAGGCCTAGTGTAGATTACCAGTAGAGTATTAGTCATACAGGAGAGTACCAGTAGAGTACCAGTAGAGTATTAGTCCTACAGTAGAGTACCAGTAGAGTATCAGTCCTACAGTAGAGTACCAGTTGAGTATCAGTCCTACAGGAGAGTACCAGTAGAGTAGTCCTACATCAGAGTAACAGTAGAGTATTAGACCTACAGTAGAGTACCAGTAGAGCACCAATAGAGTATCAGTCCTACACTAGAGTACCAGTATAGTATTAGACCTACAGTACAGTACCAGTACAGTACCAGTAGAGTATACTGCAGTACTGATGTTGATCTCCTGTCCCTCTCAGAGCCGTGTCCCAGGAAGGTGCTGGTGCTGAAACCAGACGAATAAACCGATCACTGAAGATCTATTCTCTGCTCCGGAATATATCAGAAATAAAATCTCTGATCAAAGTGATGTTTTCTCTTCTTCTTGAGCCCAGAACTGATGCTTGTTGTGTATTGATGACTGTTGAGCCTTTTCCGGCGTTTAAGTGCATTCGAAAGTAGCTGATAACTCTAGAACCACAGTACATATACCTCCTGATAAATAGAACCACTGTATATAACTCCTGATAACTAGAACCGCCGTATATACGTCCTGATAACTAGAACCGCCGTATATACCTCCTGATAACTAGAACCACAGTACATACCTCCTGATAACTAGAACCACAGTATATACCTCCTGATAACTAGAACCACTGTATATACCTCCTTATAAATGTAGAACCACCGTATATACCTCCTGATAACTAGAACCACAGTACATACCTCCTGATAACTAGAACCACTGTATATACGTCCTGATATCTAGAACCACAGTATATACCTCCTGATAACTAGAACCACTGTATATACCTCCTTATAAATGTAGAACCACCGTATATACCTCCTGATAACTAGAAACACGTATATACCTCCTGAACCAACAATGTGGATGGGATACTTCTCAAGGTTGTAGACAGAGAGCTTTTTGTTCCTGTGTGTCAATTTTTGTATAGATGTTTGACCTACTCCTCGTGCCTGTCATTATGGAAAGAGGCTAAAGTAATCCCCTTGCCAAAACATAAAAAAGCTGGCCTTTTCTGGGGCTCATAGTAGACCCATCCGTCTACTACCAGTAAAGAGCAAGATATTGGAAAGGATTGTTTTTAATCAAATTCAAGACTATTTTTATTAGTAATGAACTTGTAACCAAATCCCAGCATGCACATCGAGTTGGACATTCAACTAACTCTGCTATTGTTCATATGACTGACGAATGTTTTAAAGAAATGGATAACAAAAGAATTGTGGGTACTGTTATGCTTGATTTTAGTGCGGCTTTTGACATTATTGACCATGCCCTGCTAATTGCTAAACTCAAGTGCTATGGTTTCGCTGATACTGCCCTCTCTTAGATGGAGAGTTATCTGTCTGGCAGGAGGCAAAAAGTGTTTTTCAATGGAAGCTTATCAGTCAGCGAAGATGTCTTCTGTGGAGTGCCTCAAGGAAGCTGTCTGGGTCCTCTTTTATTTTCGATCTTTACCAATGATCTGCCCTATTTTCTCGAACAGACAAAAGTAGTAATGTATGCTGATGACTCAACTATGTTCTGTGCTGCGTCTACATGCAACAAACTGACTGATGTATTATGCAAAGAATTTCAAACTGTGTCTGATTGGGCAGAGGACAACAAATTAGTGTTGAACATCACTAAGACTACGTGCATGGTTATTGGTACCAGGAGAAGGATTGCCAGAGACTCCTGTTTAAATCTATCTATGGGTGGTATTCCAATAGAGCAAGTAAGGAAAATTAAATTACTTGGCATCATAATAGATGATCAATTGTCATGGTCTGACCATATTGATTCAATTGCAGTAAAAATGGGACAGGGTTTTGCTAAGACGAGAAGATGCTCCTACCATGTGACACCTTCGATCAGGAATCAGGTGGTTCAGGCTCCAGTTCTCTCTCACCTAGGGCACTGTAGGGGTGTGGGGTCCAGCGCCGCGAAAAAACATATAAAAAACTCGAGCTGGCTCAAAATAGAGCTGCAAGACTGGCTCTTCAATGTACTTTTAGAGCTAATGTCATGAAGAAGCACAAGTCACAGTTGTCTGTCACAGTTGACCGTTGAGGCTAAAGTAACTTCTAGTCTTGTATTGTTTACCTAAAATGCCGTTGTTGATAGGAAACCCGTCTGTCTGAACAGCTTGTTCAGACAGGCTCAAGGCACATATAACTAGACTGGTGAGGAAAGGCTGTTTTGACCCCGCACAGCCCAAAACAAATCAACTGAACAGGGCAGTCATTTACAGAGCCGTCAGTCAGTGGAATTCCTTGGTATAAGAAGCGTCGAGGGTGAACATAGACTAAAGTAATCACTAAAACACATGCTGAGGGAATCTACACAACAGGAATGACTCTCTGTGCTTGATGTACTCGTCAACTTGTAGAATTATCATGTAATGCATATTGTCAGTGTTAAAACTCACTTTTCTCCTGCAATGTTTTTTTATTGAGAGGTTAATGATGTTTGTACAATGTATTGAAGTGATAACTCTAGAACCACGTATATACCTCCTGATACCTCTTCTATAGCCCCGATTCCTAAATGTAAGAGTGCTCTTTGTTCTGGGGTCACTGACCTCCTGATTGGAGGCTGGATCCTCTGCAGTGACCTTCGCCCCTCCCCGCCCCCCTCCCCTGGGCGACGCTGAGGCTATAAAGCCTCGGGCCGCCGGCAGCAGAGGTCTGAGATCCAGAGGAGTCATGGCTGCTGTGTTCGCTGTCCTTCTGTTGGGGCTGCTGGCCCCCGCCGCCGCCGCCGCCCCGCCCGCCCCCAGCTGTGATGATGTCATCACCCCGCTCCGCAGGGACCAAGCAGACAAGGTCAGTCTCAGTGGTTACCATAGCAACTATAGGTCACTATCGTTGATCTACTATACAGTGATATATCGTCTATTATATATGAAGTCATAAAATTATAATCTATATATGCCTATATTTTATATATAAGTATGTCACATGCAGTAATATATTGTTTAATCCAGTCAGTGTGTGTGTAGTAAAGGATCTATGAAGAGTAAATGTTGACTAAAGTAAACATCAGTAGATAAAGTCTGGTTCTGTCCCAGATCCTAGAAGTACTGATTCTTTCTACCTGTATCGCGCTCTTCCTGTGATAGCTCGTCCTACACATTCTACATGTTCTCCACGTTCTATACGGTCTACATGTACTCCATGTTCTACGTGTTCTCCGTGTGGCTCCAGGCGTTGGGCTCCTGGGTTCTGGTGGGTTCCGTGACAGATGAGAAGATAGGTCTGCTGCCTCAGCTCTCCAGCTCCCTCATGGAGCTCTCGCTGTCGGAGGACAACAGCTCCTTCACCTACATCGAGAGGAACGGGTTTGTGAATGGGTCGTGTCTCTGGCTCCACATCGTCGGCAACATTACAGACAACGCCAACCTCACTGTGAGGCTCCACACTATGGGTAAGTTCTAGGCCTGCAGCGGATTCGAATTGTATCCGAATCCGTTCGGTTCGTTTACCACAGTTCGGAGCATTCTGGAGATCCGCGGATTTCGGTTTCATGAAGGCATTGCCTTAAGGTGCGAACACACCAAGCGCGTACCATACGCAGCTCATACGCCCCTAACGCAGCTAAAATGTTGCTTGACCATTTTGTGTCAAAAATGGTCCTACGTAGCTGCAACGCCGCCGTGTTTGGGTGCATGATAGAGCTTGGATCGGGTTAGATTAAATAATCTCGGATATAAATAACAATAATCGGGTTAAATAACTTCACATGGTGTGTCTGGTGTGTTTCCAGCATTCGTAGTGTTGATCGGCAGAGAAATAGTCCGCCAAGACGTTGAGGTTGCTTAGCAACCAGAGACTCTGTCCATGCAAGTGAACGGAGCGTTCACTCTTCGTCATAACTATCAAACCAAACATCCTTCACATTCACCGAGTGAACATTATGAAAGTAAAATGCACATTTCTCGCAATTTTTTTTTCCATAAACGCATTTAATGGCGTAACTATGTGACTATTTCCACCCAGAATAAAGAAAGATGTCGGCCGTATGCTTCTGTGCAAGGGTCACTACTTTCTGCCAGTGACGTCGGGTCAAGCTCCACGCTGATTGGCTATTGCGGCTAAGCATCACGCGTATGAGCGTAAAAGCGCGTTCGATTTTTTTAACTCTTTAGTCTTTAGGCTAGCACACAGCTGAGTTCCTCACATGCTAACACACTAACACGCTAGCTGATGTCCTCACATGCTAACACGCAAGCTGCGGTCCTCACATGTTACTGTAACACGCTGACATGCTAGCTATGTTGACCCGCGGTCCCTCTCTGTGCTGCAGTGCGTGAGCAGGACGGCGTGGAGATCACCACTCGGGAGGTCTTCGGACAGATCACTCTGTTCCAGAGCTGTCCGTCCTGCCCTGAGGACCGGCTCACCTCCCACTACAGCGGCATGTACGACCCCGCAGACAGCAACTCCACCAACGTCCAGTTCATAATGAACTACAGTACGCACAACACTGATACACACTCAACTACAGGACAACACTGATACACTCTCAACTGTGGTAATTAATTTGCTAATGAAATTGTGTGTGTGTGTGTGTGTGTGTGTGTGTGTGTGTGTGTGTGTCTCAGGGAGGGCGGGGCAGCACCAGGACCTGGAGGCTCTGAAGGAGGTTCCTCTGAGCACCAGACAGCAGGCCGCGTGCCTCAACATGACAGAAATCACTGGGGAGTACAGCTACGACGGAGTCACAGGTGAGGCCTACGTATCGTATCGTAAGAATACCAGTAGAGCATCAGTCCTACAGTAGAGTACTAGTAGATCATCAGTTCCACAGTAGGGTATCAGTAGACTATCAGTTGAGTATTAGTCCTACAGTAGAGTACCATTAGAGTATTAGACCTACAGTAGAGTACCAGTACAGTACCAGTATAGTACCAGTAGAGTATTAGTCCTACAGTAGAGTACCAGAAGAGCATTAGACCTACAGTAGAGTACCAGTAGAGTATACTGCAGTACTGATGTTGATCTCCTGTCCCTCTCAGAGCCGTGTCCCAGGAAGGTGCTGGTGCTGAAACCAGACGAATAAACCGATCACTGAAGATCTATTCTCTGCTCCGAAATATATCAGAAATAAAATCTCTAATCAAAGTGACGTTTTCTCTTCTTCTTGAGCCCAGAACTGATGCTTGTTGTGTATTGATGACTGTTGAACTTCTGCCTTTTTCCTGCGTTTTAGTGACATCACAAGTGGGTGTTTCCACCTAGATGTATGCCAGATAGATCTACAGCATTTGCTACGGTCCACTGGGTAGGCTGCTAGACTGACAGCAGCATGAATCTAGATGGACACGCCCACTTGTGATGTCACTAAGGCTCAGCTTCACACCTGGTGGTAACATAGGGGCCCTTAAACTGTCAGCTAGCCGTCTGCTTGCTAGCCTCAAAGCATCTTAATTAAGTGTGTAAGATTGTTAGCATGTAAGCTAGCCAGCTCCCGAGCAGAAAGATCCAATGGAAGACGAGGGAGGAAGAGGGAGGGGAGCTCAGATTGGACGAGGAGAAGGAGAAGGGGAGCTCTGATTGGACGAGGAGGTCTGATTGGACAAAGAGAAGTTGGAGGAGGGGAGGTATGATTGGAACAGGAGGAGGGGAGGTCTGATTGGACAAGGAGGAGGAGGAGAGGTCTGATTGAACAAGGTGGTGGAGGAGAGGTCTGATTGGACGAGGCGGAGTGTTATCCTGGTATCATGCTAGGTCCTCAGTCCAAATGTGTTTTAGTGTCTATTGATGACTGATACTAGTTTCATATCTCTGATAATCATCAGGCCCCTGTAAACCAAGGACTGTAAATAAACTGAGCGGTTTCTTCTGAGAGGTTCAACACTGCGGCATACCGGTGTGGCATCCCGCCCCGTAAACCTCGGCCCGGGCGGGTCAGAGGTGTAGTCGTGGACGGCGTATACCACCGCCACCCACTATCCGTCGACCCGAGACTTGGACAAAGGGTGGAGGAGTGTGGCATCCCGCCACTTAAAGCTCGGCCCGGACCAGCCCGAGGGTTGGTCCTGGATGGCCGATACCTCCGTCACCCACCAGCCGGCGACGGAGAGCACCGACCGAACCCCAATCAGTGAGATTGGGGGACACCTGGCCGAAAGCCGAGGAGCCATCTTAAAAGGAGCACGAGGACTGACATTTGGGCAGACCAGGAACGGGAGCGAGGAAGGAGGAAGTGCTCGGGTCCACGAGCAGCTAGAGGCCCACGGAGGCCCTAGAGGCCCACGAGCAGCTAGAGGCCCACGGAGGCCCTGGAGGCCCACGAGCAGCTAGAGGCCCACGGAGGCCCTAGAGGCCCACGAGCAGCTAGAGGCCCACGGAGGCCCTAGAGGCCCACGAGCAGCTAGAGGCCCACGGAGGCCCTAGAGGCCCACGAGCAGCTAGAGGCCCACGGAGGCCCTAGAGGCCCACGAGCAGCTAGAGGCCCACGGAGGCCCTAGAGGCCGCGTCTTCATTATATGATCCAAGTGTTATGCAATAAATGCCATTAATGGCTTAACCCTCACTGCCAAGCGTGATTTATACCTGGAACCCGGCTCATTCGAGGAGCGGGTTGCCACACCGGGTAAACACACGTCTCCGGACAACACAACATGGACCTTGTAAGGTTTACACAGTGAGTGTGTGAGTGGGTGTCAACATTTGTCCCAAGGTTTTATCGCCTCACAATAACAGCCGGCTGCTTTGATATTTTGATTTTACCATTTTAAATATCAACATTCTCAGTTTGTGGTGGTAAGGAGTTTTCAATTGGTAGGTTAGTAGTTTGTGGTTGTTTCAGGATGGGTAGGTCAGTAGTTTGTTATTGGTTCAGGATGGGTAGGTCAGTAGTTTGTTATTGGTTCAGGATGGGTAGGTTAGTAGTTTGTTTGTTGGTTCAGGATGGGTAGGTTAGTAGTTTGTTGGTTGGTTCAGGATGGGTAGGTTAGTAGTTTGTTGGTTCAGGATGGGTAGGTCAGTAGTTTGTTTGTTGGTTCAGGATGGGTAGGTCAGTAGTTTGTTGGTTCAGGATGGGTAGGTCAGTAGTTTGTTATTGGTTCCGGATGGGTAGGTCAGTAGTTTGTTGGTTCGAGGTGGGTAGGTCAGTAGTTTGTTGGTTCAGGATGGGTAGGTTAGTAGTTTGTTATTGGTTCAGGATGGGTAGGTTAGTAGTTTGTTGGTTCAGGATGGGTAGGTCAGTAGTTTGTTATTGGTTCAGGATGGGTAGGTCAGTAGTTTGTTGGTTCGAGGTGGGTAGGTTAGTAGTTTGTGGTTGTTTCAGGATGGGTAGTTTAGTAGATTGTTGTTGCTTCTGGATGGGTGGTTAGTTGCTTGTTACAGGATAGGTAGGTTAGAGGTTTGTTGGTTCAGGGTGGGTTGGTTAGTAGTTTGTTGGTTGTTTCAGGATGGTAAGGTTAGTAGTTTGTTGGTTGTTTCAGGATAGGTAGGTTAGTAGTTTGTTGGTTCAGGATGGGTAGGTTAGTAGTTTGTTGGTTCAGGGTGGGTAGGTCAGTAGTTTGTTGGTTGGTTCAGGATGGGTAGGTCAGTAGTTTGTTTGTTGGTTCAGGATGGGTAGGTCAGTAGTTTGTTGGTTCAGGATGGGTAGGTCAGTAGTTTGTTGGTTCAGGATGGGTAGGTCAGTAGTTTGTTGGTTCAGGGTGGGTAGGTCAGTAGTATGTTGGTTGGTTCAGGGTGGGTAGGTCAGTAGTATGTTGGTTGGTTCAGGATGGGTAGGTCAGTAGTATGTTGGTTGGTTCAGGGTGGGTAGGTCAGTAGTATGTTGGTTGGTTCAGGATGGGTAGGTCAGTAGTTTGTTGGTTCAGGATGGGTAGGTCAGTAGTATGTTGGTTGGTTCAGGGTGGGTAGGTCAGTAGTATGTTGGTTGGTTCAGGGTGGGTAGGTCAGTAGTATGTTGGTTGGTTCAGGGTGGGTAGGTCAGTAGTTTGTTGGATCAGGCCTGATAGTTTGTTGCTTGCAACAGGATACCTCCTTATAACTCTAGAGCAGGGCTATTCAACCTCCTTAACAAGTGGGCCGAAAAGGAAAACCACTGGGGGTTCATGGGCCACACAGAGTAAAACTACGTGAATGAATCACTACATATAAATCATACTTAAAGTAGTGTTAACTTAATATATATAGTACTATTACATGGAATAAACTTGTCAGAAGCATTCCTTCCTTCTTCACTTTTAATCGTATCATTATAAAAGATTTTGTTCTCACATATTTTGGACACGTATTTAGAATTCAAAAATGTTGTTTGAATCATCACAAAACAGAACTACTGTACATATGAGACATTTTGAGCCAGTGAGAAAGATTGCACTGCCTTGTTTGCCTAGTTTGGCTCATCCTGAGACACTCTGAGACACAGCTTCTCATAGGTCATGGAGCAACGTGCCCTTGTTCTGATGGCATTCATATGAGAAAAGCTAGACTCACACGTATCGGTTGAGCCAAACATTGTCAGAATAAGGGATGCCAGTTCCTAATTGTGTGGTACTGATACTGGCTAGTATCACCGGCTACACACAGAAACCTGATTTGCATGCAACTATGTTTCTCCTTTATTTTTTGCATGCAACCTCTTGCGGGCCAGAAAAAAATTAAGAGGGGCCGCATTTGGCCCACGGGCCGCTAGTTGAATAGGCCTGCTCTAGAGCAACGTAAATAACTTCTGCTAACTCTAGAACCATGTATATACCTCCTGATAGCTAGAACCACTGTATATACGTCTTGATAAATGGAACCACGTATATACCTCCTGATAACTTTAGAACCACATATATAACTCCTGATGAATCTAGAACCACCGTATATACATCCTGATCAATCTACATCCATCCTATATGCCTCCTGATAACTCTAGAACCACTGTATATATCTCTTGAAACTAGAACCACAAGTATACCTCCTGATAGTTAGAACCATGTATAAACCTCCTGATATATCTATAACCATCTTTTATACCTCCTGAGAACTAGAACCAGCGTATATACCTCTCGATAACTCTGGAACCAGCGTATATACCTCCTGATAGCTAGAACCCTATATATACCTCCTGAGAGCTAGAACCCTATATATACCTCCTGAGAGCTAGAACCCTATATATACCGCCTGATAGCTAGAACCCTATATATACCTCCTGAGAGCTAGAACCCTATATATACCGCCTGATAGCTAGAACCCTATATATACCTCCTGAGAGCTAGAACCCTATATATACCTCCTGAGAGCTAGAACCCTATATATACCGCCTGATAGCTAGAACCCTATATATACCTCCTGAGAGCTAGAACCCTATATATACCGCCTGATAATTCTTCCCCGATTCCTAAATGTAAGAGGGCTCTTTGTTCTGGGGTCTCTGACCTCCCTATCGGAGGCTGGATCCTCTGCGGTGACGCCCCCCCCCGCCCCCCCCCAGGGCGACGCTGAGGCTATAAAGCCTCGGGCCGCCGGCAGCAGAGGTCTGAGATCCAGAGGAGTCATGGCTGCTGTGTTCGCTGTCCTTCTGTTGGGGCTGCTGGCCGCCGCCGCCGCCGCCGACGTCCCCGCCGCCCCCAGCTGTGATGATGTCATCACCCCGCTCCGCAGGGACCAAGCAGACAAGGTCAGTCTCAGTGGATACCATAGTGTTAGGCTTTCGGTAGAAAAGGATCCAATCGCAGACAGAAGGCTTAGTTTCAAAGACTTTCTCTGAGTTTATTCCCAGCAAGGCACAGGTATCATACAGGCACGATCCGACAGAGACTGAATGGGCACACTGAGCTTAAGTAGCCACAAACCAATCAACACACATTAGCAACAGGTATGTTCACAAACTCAGGGGATCTCAGCAATCCAAAGAAAAGCAGGAAGTAGCAGGGTGGAGTCGAAAGTATATTGCAATCCAAAACAAACAGAAAAGCGCATGACACCACCAACTGACCTACAAAATGTAAATAAAAAATAAAAAACACATGTTGCTGAAAAAACAGGAACTTAAATATCAGGATCCCTTACACATTGCAACTATAGGTGACTGTAGTTCATCTACTATACAATGTACAGTGATAAATCGTATAGTGTGCATATATGAAGTCATACAATTATTATCAATAGATGCCTATATTGTATATGTATATCATAGGGATAACTCGTATAGTCTAGTCAGTGTGTGTAGGAATTCACGCGGAAAGCTCTCTAAATTATTGTTTTTTTAATTAAAAAAATCAATAAAGAGTTAATGTTGACAAAGGTAAAAACCAATAGATAACGTCTGGATCTGTGTCCTAGTGAGACCCAGATCCTAGAAGGGCTGATTAATTTTACCTGTATCGCCTTCTACACGTTCTACATGTTCTCTTCATTCTATATTTTCTCCACGTTCTCCATGAACTACTTGTACTCCGTGTGGTTCTCTGTGTGGCTCCAGGCGTTGGGCTCCTGGGTTCTGGTGGGTTTCGTGACAGATAAGAAGACGGGTCTGCTGCATAAGCTCTCCAGCGCCTTCCTGGAGCTCTCGCTGTCGGAGGACAACAGCTCCTTCACCTCCATCGAGAGGATCCGATTGGGGTGAGCTGGAGGGAGGTCAGAGTGGGCGTGGCTATGTGTAGGGGGGTAGCCATGTGGAGGGGGTGTGGTTATGGAGAGGGGTGTATGGAGGGTCTTATCCGGGGGTGGGGGGTTATTAGCGTAGCGTTGGGTGTGGTCCTCTGAAACGTGTGTCTGCACCTCCAGCAATGAGCAATGTTCCTGGGTCCGCGTCATGGGCAACATTACGGACGACGCCAACCTCACTCTGAGGCTCCACACTATGGGTAAGTTCCCCGTCAACATCATCAATAATAAATAGCTAGCAGGCCAACATCCTAGCTGGCGTGATGTAGCATGCTGTGAAGCATTACAGGTCGAGCCCTGTTCCTCTGGGCCTCAAGATGATGGGCTAGCAAGTTTGTGTTAGCTAGCACACGATAACACGCTGTGACGCTAGCTGAGGTCCTCACCTGTTAACATACTAACACGCTGACACGCTAGCTGACGTCCTTACATTTTAACATACTAACAGGCTACAATGCTAGCTGAGGTCCTCACATGCAGTGCCGGCCCTCCCTATATGCGAACTAAGCGACTGCTCTGCCGCGTTTCCACTGCAGGGTGCGGAACGGAACGGATCGCAAAGGTGCGGGTCGGATCGCGTTTCCACCGCCAAAAGTGGGCGTGACCCGGACTTTGCCGTACCCGTTCCGACCCCATTCTAGGGACTCCTCCGTTGCGGTACCCAAAACGAGACCAGACGCCTGAAAGGGTACCCTGGAATTCTAGCTACACCCCCCCTCCGTTGATTGGTCGACAGAATCGTCACTTCCGGGTGACGCGGGGATAAAAACAAACAAACAGTAGCCTCGAGGTATTATTCTTTACAATTAACATGTCGCGTAAAAAGCTTGCTTGGGCGAACAAGGAGGTGGAGACGTTCGTCTGCATTCTTGCGGAGGAAGACGTTGTTTACGATGTTTACGTAGCTGCCGCGGCGATTGACATCCGGCCTACCACCAAGGGTACTGTCGGCAGTGGAAACGCGACCTCGGAACTGAGCTGGGCTATACTGCCCCCTCCCTACCGCACCTTTGCGATCCGATCCGTTCCGCACCCTGCAGTGGAAATGGGGCAGGGGGCAGTATAGCCCAGCTCAATTCCGAGGTCGCGTTTCCACTGCCGACAGTATCCTTGGTGGTAGGCCGGATGTCAATCGCCGCGGCAGCTACGTAAACATCGTAAACAACGTCTTCCTCCGCAAGAATGCAGACGAACGTCTCCACCTCCTTGTTCGCCCAAGCAAGCTTTTTACGCGACATGTTAATTGTAAAGAATAATACCTTGAGGCTACTGTTTGTTTGTTTTTATCCCCGCGTCACCCGGAAGTGACGATTCTGTCGACCAATCAACGGAGGGGGGGTGTAGCTAGAATTCCAGGGTACCCTTTCAGGCCTCTGGTCTCGTTTTGGGTACCGCAACGGAGGAGTCCCTAGACTGGGGTCGGAACGGGTACGGCAAAGTCCGGGTCACGCCCACTTTTGGCGGTGGAAACGCGATCCGACCCGCACCTTTGCGATGCAGTGGAAACGCGCCATTAGGGGCCCCGACCAGGGGGCCCCAAGGAGCGCTGTATTTTTTTTTTTGATCCATAGGCCTTCTTCTCTTTTTTTTTAATACACAAAGCAATTTACTTAACAAGAAAGTAAACATTATAAACATACAGCTCATATAAATGTAAGAAAACAATTGTGGGACTAAGTCTGAGACCCAGCGGAGTCATGGTTGCTGTGTTCGCTGTCCTGCTGTTGGGGCGTCTTTAACGATGACGATACGGTACATGACGAAGCTAAACGAAGCTCGCTACCTTTGTCCGACATTGCCTCTCTCCCGCTCTCCCCCCAGGGCCGGTTCTAGCCCTTTGGTAGCCCTAGGTGAGATTGAGTTTTGCGCCCCCCTTTCCCATCACGAGCAGGAACGTTAAAAGTCTGGTAACAGTAGAAATGTGGTAAGTGCGTAATACTTTACTTTGACTGTTTCAGTGAGTTTACTTAAAAAGTAGTAAAATAATTGCGGCAAATCATGTTCAAAGAGGTACGGATAAAAAACGTAAAGGTGCGGACACACCAAAAGCGTTACCCGCGTACCACGCGTATAAAATCGGCAATTTTTCCATGGGGAAGCATTGGTTTACGCGCGTATGAGGTGCGTACACGCGTATCATGCGTACCAAGCAACATTTTACTCGCGTTAGGGGCGTATGAGGCGCGTATATATACGCGCGTACATATACGCGCGTACGCGAGGAGTTCAAAAAATTTAACTTTTTACGCTCATACGCGTGATACTTAGCCGCAATAGCCAATCAGCGTGGAGCTTGACCCGACGTCACTGGCAGAGAGTAGTGACCCTTGCACAGAAGCATGCGGCCGACATCTTTCTTTATTCTGGGTGGAAATAGTAACATAGTTACGCCATTAAATGCGTTTATGGAAACATTTTTAGCGAGAAATGTGCATTTTACTTTCATAATGTTCACTCGGTGAATGTGAAGGATGTTTGGTTTGATAGTTATGACGAAGAGTGAACGCTCCGTTCACTTGCATGGACAGAGTCTCTGGTTGCTAAGCAACCTCAACGTCTTGGCGGACTATTTCTCTGCTGATCAACACTACGAATGCTGGAAACACACCAGACACACCATGTGAAGTTATTTAACCCGATTATTGTTATTTATATCCGAGATTATTTAATCTAACCCGATCCAAGCTCTATCATGCACCCGGCGGCGTTTGGGTTTCCTTCCTCGGACTCCACAGGCGCGTAGCTGCGTACGTAGGACCATTTTTGACACAAAATGGTCAAGCAACATTTTAGCTGCGTTAGGGGCGTATGAGCTGCGTATGGTACGCGTTTGGTGTGTTCGTACCATAAGGGTTATGAATGCATACAGTTGCATGTTCTCTGTGGCAAAACTACCGCAATGCAGGGCCCCAAAATGATCCTGCTCAGGGCCCCCAGGTGTACAGCGCCAGCCCTGCTGGCAGGCTAACACGCTGTGACGCTAGCTATGTTGACCCGCAGTCCCTCTCTGTGCTGCAGTGCTTGAGCTTGGCGGCGTGGAGACCACCCCTCAAGAGGTCTTCGGACAGATCACTCTGTTCCAGAGCTGTCCGTCCTGCCCTGAGGACCGGCTCACCTCCTACTACAGAGGCGTAGACAACCCCACAGACAGCAACTCCCCCGCCGTCCAGTTCATAATGAACTACAGTACGCGCAACACTGATACACACTCAACTACAGTACACACAACACTGATACACACTCAACTACAGTACACACAACACTGATACACACTCAACTACAGTACACACAACACTGATACACACTCAACTACAGTACACAACACTGATACACACTCAACTACAGTACACAATACTGAGACACACTCAACTACAGTACACACCACTGATAGACACTCAACTACAGTACACAACACTGATACACACTCAACTACAGTACACAATACTGAGACACACTCAACTACAGTACACACCACTGTTACACACTCAACTACAGTACACAACACTGATACACACTCAACTACAGTACACACCACTGTTACACACTCAACTACAGTACACAATACTGATACACACTCGACTACAGTACACAATACTGATACACACTCAACTACAGTACACACCACTGATAGACACTCAACTACAGTACACAACACTGATACACATTCAACTACAGTACACAAGACTGATACACACTGAACCACTCAACTGCGGTAATTAATTTGCTAATGAAATCGTGTGTGTGTGTGTGTGTGTGTGTGTGTGTGTGTGTGTGTGTGTGTGTGTGTGTGTGTGTGTGTGTGTGTGTGTGTGTGTGTGTGTGACTCAGGGAGGGAGGGGAAGCACCAGGACCTGGAGGCTCTGAAGGAGGTTCCTCTGAGTACCAGACAGCAGGCCGCGTGCCTCAACATGACAGAAATCACCGGGGAGGACAGCTACGACGGAGTCTCAGGTGAGGCCTACCGTAGAGCGAGGCCTTATGTAGAGTGATGCCTACTGTATAGTGAAGCCTACTGAAGAGCGAGGCCTAGCGAACAGTGAGGCCTACGGTAGAGTGAGGCCTACCGTATAGTGAGGCCTACTGTAGAGTAACATTAGAGTGCCGTAGAGTATTAGTCCTACAGTACCAGTACCAGTAGAGCACCAGTAGAGCATTAGACCTGCAGTAGAGTACCAGTAGAGTATTAGACCTACAGTAGAGTACCAGTACAGTACCAGTATAGTACCAGTAGAGTATTAGTCCTACAGTAGAGTACCAGAAGAGCATTAGCCCTACAGTACAGTACCAGTAGAGTACCAGTAGAGTATACTGCAGTACTGATGTTGATCTCCTGTCCCTCTCAGAGCCGTGTCCCAGGAAGGTGCTGGTGCTGAAACCAGACGAATAAACCGACAACTGAAGATCTATTCTCTGCTCCGAAATATATCAGAAATAAAATCTCTAATCAAAGTGATGTTTTCTCTTCTTCATGAGCCCAGAACTGATGCTTGTTGTGTATTGATGACTGTTGAACTTCTGCCTTTTCCTGCGTTTTAGTGACATCACAAGTGGGTGTTTCCACCTAGATGTATGCCAGATAGATCTACAGCATTTGCTACGGTCCACTGGGTAGGTTGCTAGACTGACAGCAGCATGAATCTAGATGGGCACGCCCACTTGTGATGTCACTAAGGCTCAGCTTCACACCTGGTGGTAACATAGGGGCCCTTAAACTGTCAGCTAGCCGTCTGCTTGCTAGCCTCGAAGCATCTTGATTAATGCTGCTATCCATTTGGATTTACGAAGTGGTAAAGTCGCAAATCTCCCAGCTTTCTTGCGGCATTTCACTGAGGCGCGCCCCCTTTTGGTCGTAGTATCTCGTCGCTTTCAAAGTAGAGCGAGCAGTGCTGTACAACTCGCAAAGAAGATGGCTGCGCCCATAGTTAATGAGGGATGAGATGTATTTTCTTTCTATTTGTACCACGTTGGTGGTTTTAATGTCGTTTTTATAACCTCTTACACACTTGATTTCATTGCTGCTTTAATCCGGTCACCAATATATGCATTGCACGGTCTTGCTTTGCGTGCAATTCAATGTAAAGTTTTGTTTTGAAGCTGGTTTGCTAAAGAGGCTATGTTGCTAATGATGACTAGCCTGCTACTACTCCCCCTCGTGGCTCGACAGAAACACAAATGGCAAACTGGAAGGCTGGAGCAAGGGAAATACGTCACGTTCTCGCTGAAGCTGGTCGTTCGTACCAGCGTACCATCCAAATGGATAGCAGCATAAGTGTGTAAGATTGTTAGCATGTAAGCTAGCCAGCTCTCGAGCAGAAAGATCCAATGGAAGACGAGGGAGGAAGAGGGAGGGGAGCTCAGATTGGACGAGGAGAAGGAGAAGGGGAGCTCTGATTGGACGAGGAGGTCTGATTGGACAAAGAGAAGTTGGAGGAGGGTAGGTATGATTGGAACAGGAGGAGGGGAGGTCTGATTGGACAAGGAGGAGGAGAGGTCTGATTGAACAAGGTGGAGGAGGAGAGGTCTGATTGGACGAGGCGGAGTGTTATCCTGGTATCATGCTAGGTCCTCAGTCCAAATGTTTTTTAGGGGCTATTGATGACTGATACTAGTTTCATATCTCTGATAATCATCAGGCCCCTGTAAACCAAGGACTGTAAATAAACGGTATAAATAAACTGAGTGGTTTATTCTGAGCGGTTCAACACTGCGTCACACCGGGTAAACACACGTCTCCGGACAACACAACATGGACCTTGTAAGGTTTACACAGTGAGTGTGTGAGTGGGTGTCAACATTTGTCCCAAGGTTTTATCGCCTCACAATAACAGCCGGCTGCTTTGATATTTTGATTTTACCATTTTAAATATCAACATTCTCAGTTTGTGGTGGTAAGGAGTTTTCAATTGGTAGGTTAGTAGTTTGTTGGTTCGAGGTGGGTAGGTTAGTAGTTTGTGGTTGTTTCAGGATGGGTAGGTCAGTAGATTGTTGTTGCTTCTGGATGGGTGGTTAGTTGCTTGTTACAGGATAGGTAGGTTAGCGGTTTGTTGGTTCAGGGTGGGTTGGTTAGTAGTTTGTTGGTTGTTTCAGAATGGTTAGGTTAGTAGTATGTTGGTTGGTTCAGGATGGGTAGGTCAGTAGTTTGTTGGTTGGTTCAGGATGGGTAGGTCAGTAGTATGTTGGTTGGTTCAGGATGGGTAGGTCAGTAGTTTGTTGGTTGGTTCAGGGTGGGTTGGTTAGTAGTTTGTTGGTTGTTTCAGGATGGTAAGGTTAGTAGTATGTTGGTTGGTTCAGGGTGGGTAGGTCAGTAGTATGTTGGTTGGTTCAGGGTGGGTAGGTCAGTAGTATGTTGGTTGGTTCAGGGTGGGTAGGTCAGTAGTTTGTTGGTTGGTTGAAGATGGGTAGTTTAGTCGTTTGTTGGATCAGGCCTGATAGTTTGTTGCTTGTAACAGGATACCTCCTTATAACTCTAGAGCAACGTAAATAACTTCTGCTAACTCTAGAACCATGTATATACCTCCTAATAACTAGAACCATGTGTATACCTCCTAATAACTCTAGAGCAACGTAAATAACTTCTGCTAACTCTAGAACCATGTGTATACCTCCTAATAACTAGAACCATGTGTATACCTCCTAATAACTAGAACCATGTATATACGTCTTGATAAATGGAACCACGTATATACCTCCTGATAACTTTAGAACCACATATGTAACTCCTGAAGAATCTAGAACCACCGTATATACATCCTGATCAATCTACATCCATCCTATATGCCTCCTGATAACTCTAGAACCACTGTATATATCTCTTGAAACTTGAACCACAAGTATACCTCCTGATAGTTAGAACCACCGTATAAACCTCCTGATATATCTATAACCATCTTTTATACCTCCTGAGAACTAGAACCACCGTATATACCTCTCGATAACTCTGGAACCAGCGTATATACCTCCTGAGAGCTAGAACCCTATATATACCGCCTGATAATTCTTCCCCGATTCCTAAATGTAAGAGGGCTCTTTGTTCTGGGGTCTCTGACCTCCCTATCGGAGGCTGGATCCTCTGCGGTGACGCCCCCCCCCCCCCCCCGCCCCCCCCCAGGGCGACGCTGAGGCTATAAAGCCTCGGGCCGCCGGCAGCAGAGGTCTGAGATCCAGAGGAGTCATGGCTGCTGTGTTCGCTGTCCTTCTGTTGGGGCTGCTTGCCGCCGCCGCCGACGTCCCCGCCGCCCCCAGCTGTGATGATGTCATCACCCCGCTCCGCAGGGACCAAGCAGACAAGGTCAGTCTCAGTGGTTACCATAGCAACTATAGGCGACTGTAGTTCATCTACTATACAATGTACAGTGATAAATCGTATAGTGTGCATATATGAAGTCATACAATTATTATCAATAGATGCCTATATTGTATATGTATATCATAGGGATAACTCGTATAGTCTAGTCAGTGTGTGTAGGAATTCACGCGGAAAGCTCTCTAAATTATTGTTTTTTTAATTAAAAAAATCAATAAAGAGTTAATGTTGACAAAGGTAAAAACCAATAGATAACGTCTGGATCTGTGTCCTAGTGAGACCCAGATCCTAGAAGGGCTGATTAATTTTACCTGTATCGCCTTCTACACTTTCTACATGTTCTCTTCATTCTATATTTTCTCCACGTTCTCCATGAACTACTTGTACTCTGTGTGGTTCTCCGTGTGGCTCCAGACGTTGGGCTCCTGGGTTCTGGTAGGTGTCGTGACAGATAGGAAGATGGGTCTGCCTCTGCCCGCCAGCTCCTTCATGGAGCTCTCGCTGTCGGAGGACAACAGCTCCTTCACCTACATGGAGTGGAACGGGTTGGGGTGAGCTGGAGGGAGGTCAGAGTGGGCGTGGCTATGTGTAGGGGCGTGGCCATGTGGAGGGGGTGTGGTTATGGAGAGGGGTGTGATTATATGGAGGGTCTTATCCGGGGGTGGGGGGTGATTAGCCTAGCGTTGGGTGTGGTCCTCTCTGAAACGTGTGTCTGCACCTCCAGCAATGAGCCATGTAACCGGTTCCGCATCATGGGCAACATTACGGACGACGCCAACCTCACTCTGAGGCTCCACACTATGGGTAAGTTCCCCATCAACATCATCAATAATAAATAGCTAGCAGGCCAAGGTCCTAGCAGGCGTGATGTAGCATGCTGTGAAGCATTACAGGTCGAGCCCTGTTCCTCTGGGCCTCAAGACGATGGGCTAGCAAGTTCATGTTAGCTAGCACACGATAACATGCTGTGACGCTAGCTGAGGTCCTCACATGCTAACACGCTGACACGCTATCTGACGTCCTTACATGTTAACATACTAACAGGCTACAATGCTAGCTGAGGTCCTCACATGCAGTGCCGGCCCTCCCTATATGCGAACTAAGCGACTGCTTAGGGGCCCCGACCCGGGGGCCCCAAGGAGCGCTGTATTTTTTTTTTTATCTATAGGCCTTCTTCTCTTTTTTTTCTTTTTTTTTTTATATACAAAGCAATTTACTTAACAAGAAAGTAAACATTATAAACATACAGCTCATATTAGTTTAAGAAAACAATTGTGGGACTAAGACCTCGGGCCGCCGGCAGCAGAAGTCTGAGACCCAGCGGAGTCATGGTTGCTGTGTTCGCTGTCCTGCTGTTGGGGCGTCTTTAACGATGACGATACGGTACATGACGAAGCTAAACGAAGCTCGCTACCTTTGTCCGACATCGCCTCTCTCCCGCTCTCCCCCCCAGGGCCGGTTCTAGCCCTTTGGTAGCCCTAGGTGAGATTGAGTTTTGCGCCCCCCTTTCCCATCACGAGCAGGAACGTTAAAAGTCTGGTGACAGTAGAAATGTGGTAAGTGCGTAATACTTTACTTTGACTGTTTCAGTGAGTTTACTTAAAAAGTAGTAAAATAATTGCGGCAAATCATGTTCAAAGAGGTACGGATAAAAACCGTAAGGGTTATGAATGCATACAGTTGCATGTTCTCTGTGGCAAAACTACCGCAATACAGGGCCCCAAAATGATCCTGCTTAGGGCCCCCAGGTGTACAGCGCCGGCCCTGCTGGCACGCTAACACGCTAACACGCTGTGACGCTAGCTATGTCGACCCGCAGTCCCTCTCTGTGCTGCAGTGAGTGAGCTTGGCAGCCCCCGGGAGTGCTTCGGACTGATCACTCTGTTCCAGAGCTGTCCTTCCTGCCCTGAGGACCGGCTCACCTTCAACTACAGAGGCGGAGACAACCCCACAGACAGCAACTCCCCCGCCGTCCAGTTCGTAATGAACTACAGTACGCGCAACACTGATACACACTCAACTACAGTACACACAACACTGATACACACTCAACTACCGTAACACAACACTGATACACACTCAACTACAGTACACACCACTGATACACACTCAACTACAGTACACACAACACTGATACACACTCAACTACAGTACACACAACACTGATACACACTCAACTACAGTACGCACCACTGTTACACACTCAACTACAGTACACACCACTGTTACACACTCAACTACAGTACACACCACTGTTACACACTCAACTACAGTACACAACACTGATACACACTCAACTACAGTACACAATACTGAGACACACTCAACTACAGTACACACCACTGTTACACACTCAACTACAGTACACAACACTACACTTATACATAGATAGATGGGTCATTCATTTACTAATGAAATTGTGTGTGTGTGTGTGTGTGTGTGTGTGTGTGTGTGTGTGTGTGTGTGTGTGTGTGTGTGTGTGTGTGTGTGTGTGTGTGTGTCTCAGGGAGGGAGGGGGACCACCAGGACCTGGAGGCTCTGAAGGAGGTTCCTCTGAGCACCAGACAGCAGGCCGCGTGCCTCAACATGACAGAAATCACCGGGGAGTACAGCTACGACGGAGTCACAGGTGAGGCCTACCGTACAGCGAGGCCTACCGTAGAGCGAGGCCTACTGTAGAGTGAGGCCTACCGTACAGCGAGGCCTACCATAGAGTGAGGCCTTCCGTAGAGTGAGGCCTACCGTACAGCGAGGCCTACTGTAGAGTGAGGCCTACTGTAGAGTGAATCCTACTGAAGAGCGAGGCCTAGCGAACAGTGAGGCCTACTGTAGAGTGAGGCCAGCTGTACAATGAGGCCTACCGTATAGTGAGGCCTACTCTAGAGTGAGGCCTACTGATGAGTGAGGCCTACTGTATGGTGAGGCCTACCGTAGAGTGAGGCCTACTGTAGAGTGAGGCCAGCTGTATGGTGAGGCCTACCGTAGAGTGAGGCCTACCGTAGAGTGAGGCCTACTGTAGAGTCAGGCCTATCGTAGAGTGAGGTCTACTGTACGGTGAGGCCTACTGTAGAGTGAGGCCTACTGTTGAGTGAGGCCTACTGTACGGTGAGGCCTACCGTAGTGAGGCCTACTGTAGAGAGGCCTAGTGTAGGGTGAGGCCTACTGTACAATGAGGCCTACCGTACATTGAGGCCTACTGTAGAGTGAGGCCTACTGTACAGTGAGACTTACTGTAGAGTGAGGCCTACTATAGGGTGAGGCCTACTGTAGAGTGAGGCCGACTGTAGTGTGAGGCCTACTGTAGAGTTTCAGTAGAGTACCAGGAGAATACCCGTAGAGCATCAGTCCTACAGTAGAGTACCAGTAGAGTATAATGCAGTACTAATGTTGATCTCCTGTCTCTCTCAGAGTTGTGTCTCAGGAAGAAACCGACAACTGAAGATCTATTCTCTGCTCCGAAATAAATCAGAAATAAAATCTCTATTCAAAGTGATGTTTTCTCTTCTTCTTGAGCCCAGAACTGATGCTTGGTGTGTGTGTGTGTGTGTGTGTGTGTGTGTGTGTGTGTGTGTGTGTGTGTGTGTGTGTGTGTGTGTGTGTGTGTGTGTTCATACTGAAACTCGTAAACTTGTTTAGACGAGTGACATCACAGCTCCAGGGACTCCCCAGGCTAAACTCATTCCCAGTCTAAACTCATTCCCAGTCTAAACTCATTCCCAGTCTAAACTCATTCCCAGTCTAAACTCATTCCCAGTTTAAACTCATTCCGTCTCCACTCATTCCCATCTAAACTTTTTCCCAGTCTCAACTCATTTCCGGTTTAAACTCATTCCCAGTCTCCACTCATTCCCAGTCTAAACTCATTCCCAGTCTAAAGTCTTTCCCAGTGCTACTGTAACTATGGCAACTATATAAGGGATACTACTATGTCTCTTCTATCTACCTGAACTATATCTATAAGTATAACTATATTTATTGTAAATTGTTATTAGTTATAAGTACTCTAGATCTCATAGATCTACTCATTCTAGACACAGGCAGGCCATAGATCTACTCAGTGTAGACACCATAGATCTACTCAGTGTAGACACCATCGATCTACTCAGTGTAGACACTATAGATCTGCTCAGTGTAGACACCATTGATCTACTCAGTGTAGACACCATAGATCTACTCAGTGTAGACACCATCGATCTACTCAGTGTAGACACTATAGATCTGCTCAGTGTAGACACCATAGATCTACTCAGCAGTGATGTTACGTTTTGCGTCGAGGCATCGAGGCGTGTGTCGAGTATCTCGGCTCCTCCCCCAGCGAAGCTCCGCTTCGAGTAGGATTCACGTTGGCAAAATGACGTAGGGTGTGACGTTCGAGGCTTCGCCTCGGGCTTCTGCTTCGAAATATGGGTTCAGTATTGGCGGGAGATTTCGACTATAAAGATGTCCCGTATACGATCACAACCTTGTGGTATATTCAATATACCACTAGTCTGTGATCGTAGTAGTTTGAGCATTGCATTTTCTGTAGTATCAATCGAAACATCACACATTGTGTAAACATCACGTAGGGAGCTACGTGAAACATTACCCCCCCTGCACCTCCCTCCAAAGTTACACAAAACACTGTCCCCCACATCTCATCCACATTTCCCCTTTTACAAAATCAGTTCTATCATTCTGCCAAAAAAAATCAATAACCACTGTCCGAACACTTTAATGGCTATTAAATTAATGAGTCCTTCTCAGTTATCATGCAGTGTGGTTCGGCTTAGCTCAGGTGGTAAAGCAGTTGACCTGTAACCAGTAGGTTGACTCTGCCGTCGGTGTGTCAATGTGTGTATTTACCGATGTAAGTCGCATTGGATAAAAGCGTCTGTTAAGACACACATTTGCCAAATGATTTATTTTCTAGCATGAGCTCTGTGCCATTTTATGAATGTCACACTCACACACATGTATCACTGAAATGACTTCAATTCTCAAATGATTTAATGTTGTATCGGCACACGAAGCAAAAATCACATTTTGGGTTGGGTTGTCATAATTTCATTCACCACTAGATGTTCCTAGCGTACTCATTTGAAGCTTCGAGCACGAACCACTTTGGTGGTTCATCTGGCTTTGAGGCTTTGACGTTTCATGAGGCATCGGGTGTGTTCGAAACCGCGTACTTGCTTACTACTCCTACTAACTATGACGTCAAATTGAGTAAGCGAGAACTTAGTAAGCGAGTTTAGGTAAGCGAGTAGTATCCGAATGTCTTCTACTTCCGGAAAGATTTGGGGCTTGGCGGCGTGGAGACCACCCCTCAAGAGGTCTTCGGACAGATCACTCTGTTCCAGAGCTGTCCTTCCTGCCCTGAGGACCGGCTCACCTCCTACTACAGAGGCGTAGACAACCCCACAGACAGCAACTCCCCCGCCGTCCAGTTCATAATGAACTACAGTACGCGCAACACTGATACACACTCAACTACAGTACACACAACACTGAGACACACTCAACTACAGTACACAACACTGATACACACTCAACTACAGTACACAATACTGATACACACTCAACTACAGTACACACCACTGTTACACACTCAACTACAGTACACACCACTGTTACACACTCAACTACAGTACACAACACTGATACACACTCAACTACAGTACACAATACTGATACACACTCAACTACAGTACACACCACTGTTACACACTCAACTACAGTACACACCACTGTTACACACTCAACTACAGTACACAACACTGATACACACTCAACTACAGTACACAACACTGATACACACTCAACTACAGTACACACCACTGTTACACACTCAACTACAGTACACACCACTGTTACACACTCAACTACAGTACACAACACTGATACACACTCAACTACAGTACACAACACTGATACACACTCAACTACAGTACACACCACTGTTACACACTCAACTACAGTACACAACACTGATACACACTCAACTACAGTACACACCACTGATAGACACTCAACTACAGTACACAACACTGATACACATTCAACTACAGTACACAAGACTGATACACACTGAACCACTCAACTGCGGTAATTAATTTGCTAATGAAATCGTGTGTGTGTGTGTGTGTGTGTGTGTGTGTGTGTGTGTGTGTGTGTGTGTGTGTGTGTGTGTGTGTGTGTGTGTGACTCAGGGAGGGAGGGGAAGCACCAGGACCTGGAGGCTCTGAAGGAGGTTCCTCTGAGTACCAGACAGCAGGCCGCGTGCCTCAACATGACAGAAATCACCGGGGAGGACAGCTACGACGGAGTCTCAGGTGAGGCCTACCATAGAGCGAGGCCTTATGTAGAGTGATGCCTACTGTATAGTGAAGCCTACTGAAGAGCGAGGCCTAGCGAACAGTGAGGCCTACGGTAGAGTGAGGCCTACCGTATAGTGAGGCCTACTGTAGAGTAACATTAGAGTGCCGTAGAGTATTAGTCCTACAGTACCAGTACCAGTAGAGCACCAGTAGAGCATTAGACCTGCAGTAGAGTACCAGTAGAGTATTAGACCTACAGTAGAGTACCAGTACAGTACCAGTATAGTACCAGTAGAGTATTAGTCCTACAGTAGAGTACCAGAAGAGCATTAGCCCTACAGTACAGTACCAGTAGAGTACCAGTAGAGTATACTGCAGTACTGATGTTGATCTCCTGTCCCTCTCAGAGCCGTGTCCCAGGAAGGTGCTGGTGCTGAAACCAGACGAATAAACCGACAACTGAAGATCTATTCTCTGCTCCGAAATATATCAGAAATAAAATCTCTAATCAAAGTGATGTTTTCTCTTCTTCATGAGCCCAGAACTGATGCTTGTTGTGTATTGATGACTGTTGAACTTCTGCCTTTTCCTGCGTTTTAGTGACATCACAAGTGGGTGTTTCCACCTAGATGTATGCCAGATAGATCTACAGCATTTACTACGGTCCACTGGGTAGGTTGCTAGACTGACAGCAGCATGAATCTAGATGGGCACGCCCACTTGTGATGTCACTAAGGCTCAGCTTCACACCTGGTGGTAACATAGGGGCCCTTAAACTGTCAGCTAGCCGTCTGCTTGCTAGCCTCAAAGCATCTTGATTAATGCTGCTATCCATTTGGATTTACGAAGTGGTAAAGTCGCAAATCTCCCAGCTTTCTTGCGGCATTTCACTGAGGCGCGCCCCCTTTTGGTCGTAGTATCTCGTCGCTTTCAAAGTAGAGCGAGCAGAGCTGTACAACTCGCAAAGAAGATGGCTGCGCCCATAGTTAATGAGGGATGAGATGTATTTTCTTTCTATTTGTACCACGTTGGTGGTTTTAATGTTGTTTTTATAACCTCTTACACACTTGATTTCATTGCTGCTTTAATCCGGTCACCAATATATGCATTGCACGGTCTTGCTTTGCGTGCAATTCAATGTAAAGTTTTGTTTTGAAGCTGGTTTGCTAAAGAGGCTATGTTGCTAATGATGACTAGCCTGCTACTACTCCCCCTCGTGGCTCGACAGAAACACAAATGGCAAACTGGAAGGCTGGAGCAAGGGAAATACGTCACGTTCTCGCTGAAGCTGGTCGTTCGTACCAGCGTACCATCCAAATGGATAGCAGCATAAGTGTGTAAGATTGTTAGCATGTAAGCTAGCCAGCTCTCGAGCAGAAAGATCCAATGGAAGACGAGGGAGGAAGAGGGAGGGGAGCTCAGATTGGACGAGGAGAAGGAGAAGGGGAGCTCTGATTGGACGAGGAGGTCTGATTGGACAAAGAGAAGTTGGAGGAGGGTAGGTATGATTGGAACAGGAGGAGGGGAGGTCTGATTGGACAAGGAGGAGGAGGAGAGGTCTGATTGAACAAGGTGGAGGAGGAGAGGTCTGATTGGACGAGGCGGAGTGTTATCCTGGTATCATGCTAGGTCCTCAGTCCAAATGTTTTTTAGTGTCTATTGATGACTGATACTAGTTTCATATCTCTGATAATCATCAGGCCCCTGTAAACCAAGGACTGTAAATAAACTGTATAAATAAACGGAGTGGTTTATTCTGAGCGGTTCAACACTGCGTCACACCGGGTAAACACACGTCTCCGGACAACACAACATGGACCTTGTAAGGTTTACACAGTGAGTGTGTGAGTGGGTGTCAACATTTGTCCCAAGGTTTTATCGCCTCACAATAACAGCCGGCTGCTTTGATATTTTGATTTTACCATTTTAAATATCAACATTCTCAGTTTGTGGTGGTAAGGAGTTTTGAATTGGTAGGTTAGTAGTTTGTGGTTGTTTCAGGATGGGTAGGTCAGTAGTTTGTTATTGGTTCAGGATGGGTAGGTCAGTAGTTTGTTGGTTCAGGATGGGTAGGTCAGTAGTTTGTTGGTTCAGGATGGGTAGGTCAGTAGTTTGTTATTGGTTCAGGATGGGTAGGTCAGTAGTTTGTTGGTTCGAGGTGGGTAGGTTAGTAGTTTGTGGTTGTTTCAGGATGGGTAGTTTAGTAGATTGTTGTTGCTTCTGGATGGGTGGTTAGTTGCTTGTTACAGGATAGGTAGGTTAGAGGTTTGTTGGTTCAGGGTGGGTTGGTTAGTAGTTTGTTGGTTGGTTCAGGGTGGGTAGGTCAGTAGTATGTTGGTTGGTTCAGGGTGGGTAGGTCAGTAGTATGTTGGTTGGTTCAGGGTGGGTAGGTCAGTAGTTTGTTGGTTGGTTGAAGATGGGTAGTTTAGTAGTTTCTTGGATCAGGCCTGATAGTTTGTTGCTTGTAACAGGATACCTCCATGTAACTCTAGAGCAACGTAAATAACTTCTGCTAACTCTAGAACCATGTGTATACCTCCTAATAACTAGAACCATGTATATACCTCCTAATAACTAGAACCATGTATATACGTCTTGATAAATGGAACCACGTATATACCTCCTGATAACTTTAGAACCACATATATAACTCCTGATGAATCTAGAACCACCGTATATACATCCTGATCAATCTACATCCATCCTATATGCCTCCTGATAACTCTAGAACCACTGTATATATCTCTTGAAACTAGAACCACAAGTATACCTCCTGATAGTTAGAACCATGTATAAACCTCCTGATATATCTATAACCATCTTTTATACCTCCTGAGAACTAGAACCAGCGTATATACCTCTCGATAACTCTGGAACCAGCGTATAAACCTCCTGATAGCTAGAACCCTATATATACCTCCTGAGAGCTAGAACCCTATATATACCTCCTGAGAGCTAGAACCCTATATATACCGCCTGATAATTCTTCCCCGATTCCTAAATGTAAGAGGGCTCTTTGTTCTGGGGTCTCTGACCTCCCTATCGGAGGCTGGATCCTCTGCGGTGACGCCCCCCCCCCCCCCCCGCCCCCCCCCAGGGCGACGCTGAGGCTATAAAGCCTCGGGCCGCCGGCAGCAGAGGTCTGAGATCCAGAGGAGTCATGGCTGCTGTGTTCGCTGTCCTTCTGTTGGGGCTGCTGGCCGCCGCCGCCGCCGCCGACGTCCCCGCCGCCCCCAGCTGTGATGATGTCATCACCCCGCTCCGCAGGGACCAAGCAGACAAGGTCAGTCTCAGTGGTTACCATAGCAACTATAGGTCACTATCGTTGATCTACTATACAGTGTACAGTGATAAATCGTATAGTGTGCATATATGAAGTCATACAATTATTATCAATAGATGCCTATATTGTATATGTATATCATAGGGATAACTCGTATAGTCTAGTCAGTGTGTGTAGGAATTCACGCGGAAAGCTCTCTAAATTATTGTTTTTTTAATTAAAAAAATCAATAAAGAGTTAATGTTGACAAAGGTAAAAACCAATAGATAACGTCTGGATCTGTGTCCTAGTGAGACCCAGATCCTAGAAGGGCTGATTAATTTTACCTGTATCGCCTTCTACACGTTCTACATGTTCTACATGTTCTCTTCATTCTATATTTTCTCCACGTTCTCCATGAACTACTTGTACTCTGTGTGGTTCTCCGTGTGGCTCCAGGCGTTGGGCTCCTGGGTTCTGGTAGGTGTCGTGACAGATAGGAAGACGGGTCTGCCTCTGCCCGCCAGCTCCTTCATGGAGCTCTCGCTGTCGGAGGACAACAGCTCCTTCACCTACATGGAGAGGAACGGGTTGGGGTGAGCTGGAGGGAGGTCAGAGTGGGCGTGGCTATGTGTAGGGGCGTGGCCATGTGGAGGGGGTGTGGTTATGGAGAGGGGTGTGATTATATGGAGGGTCTTATCCGGGGGTGGGGGGTGATTAGCCTAGCGTTGGGTGTGGTCCTCTCTGAAACGTGTGTCTGCACCTCCAGCAATGAGCCATGTAACCGGTTCCGCATCATGGGCAACATTACGGACGACGCCAACCTCACTCTGAGGCTCCACACTCTGGGTAAGTTCCCCATCAACGTCATCAATAATAAATATCTAGCAGGCCAAGGTCCTAGCAGGCGTGATGTAGCATGCTGTGAAGCATTACAGGTCGAGCCCTGTTCCTCTGGGCCTCAAGACGATGGGCTAGCAAGTTCATGTTAGCTAGCACACGATAACATGCTGTGACGCTAGCTGACGTCCTTACATGTTAACATACTAACAGGCTACAATGCTAGCTGAGGTCCTCACATGCAGTGCCGGCCCTCCCTATATGCGAACTAAGCGACTGCTTAGGGGCCCCGACCCGGGGGCCCCAAGGAGCGCTGTATTTTTTTTTTTATCTATAGGCCTTCTTCTCTTTTTTTTCTTTTTTTTTTTATATACAAAGCAATTTACTTAACAAGAAAGTAAACATTATAAACATACAGCTCATATTAGTTTAAGAAAACAATTGTGGGACTAAGACCTCGGGCCGCCGGCAGCAGAAGTCTGAGACCCAGCGGAGTCATGGTTGCTGCGTTCGCTGTCCTGCTGTTGGGGCGTCTTTAACGATGACGATACGGTACATGACGAAGCTAAACGAAGCTCGCTACCTTTGTCCGACATCGCCTCTCTCCCGCTCTCCCCCCCAGGGCCGGTTCTAGCCCTTTGGTAGCCCTGGGTGAGATTGAGTTTTGCGCCCCCCTTTCCCATAGCGAGCAGGAACGTTAAAAGTCTGGTAACAGTAGAAATGTGGTAAGTGCGTAATACTTCACTTTGACAGTTTCAGTGAGTATACTTAAAAAGTAGTAAAATAATTGTGGCAAATCATGTTCAAAGCGGTACGGATATAAACCGTAAGGGTTATGAATGCATACAGTTCTCTGTTGCATTTTCTCTGTTGCAAAACTACCGCAATACAGGGCCCCAAAATGATCCTGCTTAGGGCCCCCAGGTGTACAGCGCCGGCCCTGCTGGCACGCTAACACGCTAACACGCTGTGACGCTAGCTATGTTGACCCGCAGTCCCTCTCTGTGCTGCAGTGAGTGAGCTTGGCAGCCCCCGGGAGTGCTTCGGACTGATCACTCTGTTCCAGAGCTGTCCTTCCTGCCCTGAGGACCGGCTCACCTTCAACTACAGAGGCGGAGACAACCCCACAGACAGCAACTCCACCGCCGTCCAGTTCGTAATGAACTACAGTACGCGCAACACTGATACACACTCAACTACCGTAACACAACACTGATACACACTCAACTACAGTACACAACACTGATACACACTCAACTACAGTACACACAACACTGATACACACTCAACTACCGTAACACAACACTGATACACACTCAACTACAGTACACAACACTGATACACACTCAACTACAGTACACACAACACTGATACACACTCAACTACAGTACGCACCACTGTTACACACTCAACTACAGTACACAACACTGATACACACTCAACTACAGTACACAATACTGATACACACTCAACTACAGTACACACAACACTGATACACACTCAACTACAGTACACACCACTGTTACACACTCAACTACAGTACACAATACTGAGACACACTCAACTACAGTACACAACACTACACTTATACATAGATAGATGGGCCATTTATTTACTAATGAAATTGTGTGTGTGTGTGTGTGTGTGTGTGTGTGTGTGTGTGTGTGTGTGTGTGTGTGTGTGTGTGTGTGTGTGTGTGTGTGTCTCAGGGAGGGAGGGGGAGCACCAGGACCTGGAGGCTCTGAAGGAGGTTCCTCTGAGCACCAGACAGCAGGCCGCGTGCCTCAACATGACAGAAATCACCGGGGAGTACAGCTACGACGGAGTAACAGGTGAGGCCTACCGTACAGCGAGGCCTACCGTAGAGCGAGGCCTACTGTAGAGTGAGGCCTACTGTAGAGTGAGGCCTACCGTAGAGTGAGGTCTACCATACAGCGAGGCCTACCATAGAGTGAGGCCTTCCGTAGAGTGAGGCCTACCGTACAGCGAGGCCTACTGTAGAGTGAGGCCTACTGTAGAGTGAATCCTACTGAAGAGCGAGGCCTAGCGAACAGTGAGGCCTACTGTAGAGTGAGGCCTACTGTAGAGTGAGGCCAGCTGTACAATGAGGCCTACCGTATAGTGAGGCCTACTCTAGAGTGAGGCCTACTGATGAGTGAGGCCTACTGTATGGTGAGGCCTACCGTAGAGTGAGGCCTACTGTAGAGTGAGGCCAGCTGTATGGTGAGGCCTACCGTAGAGTGAGGCCTACCGTAGAGTGAGGCCTACTGTAGAGTCAGGCCTATCGTAGAGTGAGGTCTACTGTACGGTGAGGCCTACTGTAGAGTGAGGTCTACTGTTGAGTGAGGCCTACTGTACGGTGAGGCCTACCGTAGAGTGAGGCCTACTGTAGAGTGAGGCCTAGTGTAGAGTGAGGCCTACTGTACAATGAGGCCTACCGTACATTGAGGCCTACTGTAGAGTGAGGCCTACTGTACAGTGAGACTTACTGTAGAGTGAGGCCTACTATAGGGTGAGGCCTACTGTAGAGTGAGGCCAACTGTAGTGTGAGGCCTACTGTAGAGTTTCAGTAGAGTACCAGGAGAGTACCAGCAGAATACCCGTAGAGCATCAGTCCTACAGTAGAGTACCAGTAGAGCATCAGTCCTACAGTTGAGTACCAGTAGAGTACCAGTAGAGTATTAGTCCTACAGTAGAGTATCAGTAGAGTACCAGTAGAGTATAATGCAGTACTAATGTTGATCTCCTGTCTCTCTCAGAGTTGTGTCTCAGGAAGAAACCGACAACTGAAGATCTATTCTCTGCTCCGAAATAAATCAGAAATAAAATCTCTATTCAAAGTGATGTTTTCTCTTCTTCTTGAGCCCAGAACTGATGCTTGGTGTGTGTGTGTGTGTGTGTGTGTGTGTGTGTGTGTGTGTGTGTGTGTGTGTGTGTGTGTGTGTGTGTGTGTGTGTGTGTGTGTGTGTGTGTGTGTGTGTGTGTTCATACTGAAACTCGTAAACTTGTTTAGACGAGTGACATCACAGCTCCAGGGACTCCCCAGTCTAAACTCATTCCCAGTCTATACTCATTCCCAGTCTAAACTCATTCCCAGTCTAAACTCATTCCCAGTTTAAACTCATTCCGTCTCCACTCATTCCCATCTAAACTTTTTCCCAGTCTCAACTCATTTCCGGTTTAAACTCATTCCCAGTCTCCACTCATTCCCAGTCTAAACTCATTCCCAGTCTAAAGTCTTTCCCAGTGCTACTGTGACTATGGCAACTATATAAGGGATACTACTATGTCTCTTCTATCTACCTGAACTATATCTATAAGTATAACTATATTTATTGTAAATTGTTATTAGTTATGTACTCTAGATCTCATAGATCTACTCATTCTAGACACAGGCAGGCCATAGATCTACTCAGTGTAGACACCATAGATCTACTCAGTGTAGACACCATTGATCTACTCAGTGTAGACACCATAGATCTACTCAGTGTAGACACCATCGATCTACTCAGTGTAGACACTATAGATCTGCTCAGTGTAGACGCCATAGATCTAGTCAGTGTAGACACCATAGATCTACTCAGTGTAGACACCATAGATCTGAGACCACCAGGCCTGGTGGTCTCAGCACCACGGTGGGTTGTGTGCTGGGTGGTGGGCGATGACTCTGGGCCACATTTGCTGCACTGCCAGAGATATGAGCAGAGAGGAGAAACAGTAGGGAGATCACTCTCTCATGCTGATGACCAATCAGGGGCCAGGCTTCAGTTGTAGATTTTCTGCACACTACAGGTCCTGGTTTCTAGTTACGTTTTTATCAGATTTCTTATTTTTTTTTGGGGGGGGGGTTATCAGTTTCAATTGTACCGACTCCAAAACAGTGGGGGCAGCAACACGCCTCATTGCTGCCTAGGCTGCCTTTATATTTAAATAGGAAGAAGAATTTGTGTCTCTAGGAGTATCCCACAATACCTTGCGTCTCCCGACAGCACTTTCAGTATCAATACAAACCTAGCAAACATGGAGACCAGCGGCTTGAAGCTAAACTTCTGGGAGAATGGACCGACACCGGGACAGTTCTACTCGTTCCCCGGGTCCCAGCAGGGGCCCTCCTGCGGCCCGGTCCGACACACCCTGTAAGCAGCCCACCGCGCCGCTCCGGAGACCGCAGCTTTACCGCCGATCTGTGTGGAATTCTGCCTCATCATGGGGGCTAGTGAGGCTAGGCTAGCGGGGCTAAGCTAGTGGGCTACAAGTCGTGTTACATGTGTGTTCGATCTCATTCTAAAGCAATCAGCAAGTAGCCCTTGACTAAGATCCATGCATGGTCTGACGTGTTATAAACCATCTCGGTAGGACGGCGATCAGGGAGTAGTGAGCGGATCGGGGCTCCGGCTAGCCCAGCTAGCTAGCCGGTCTGATTCACGTCCCGTCACCCTGCCACCGTCAGACGGGTGGATAGGACGGGACGTGGTCTCTGATGGGTAAAGAGGACGGGACGTGGTCTCTGATGGGTGGAGGGGACGTGGTCTCTGACAGGTGGAGGGGGTCGTGATCTCTTACGGGCGGAGAGGACGGGAAGTGGTCTCTGGTGGGTGGAGGAACCTGCTCCTCTACGACAGGCAGTAAACCGTACTTAGCTCACCCTAGAAGGGTGGATCTATGACCTGCAGGGACTACCCTAGAAGGTTGAACTACCCTAGAAGGTTGAACTGAGTACGGTTTGCCTGTCGTCGAGGAGCAGGTCCCTTCAGAGACCGCGGCTTCTGTGGTCGTGAGGCTGTGAGGAACCACTAGAATTTCTCTGGTTCCTCACTCTTGTTGGCTTGGAGGAACCCACAGATGTTCTCTGGTTCCCCACTCTGGTTGGGTGTCGCTGTGTTCCTGAGATGTTCTGCCCTTCTGTCCTCTCCAGGAACCCGATGGTGACGGGGACCTCTGTCCTGGGGGTGAAGTTCACGGGCGGCGTGGTGATCGCGGCGGACATGCTGGGCTCCTACGGCTCCCTGGCGCGCTTCAGGAACGTCTCGCGCCTGATGAAGGTGAGCAGCAAGCCAATCCCTGAAGACCTCCAGCTACAGCGGAGCCGGAGACACCGGAGTCTTCATCCAGTCTCTCCGGCTCCTCTGTATCTCGTGTTCCTCGGGATGTTGGATATTATGTATAATTATTAATTATTATGTAAGGGATTATGTATAGAACACCGGTCATTATTAGGAAAATTAGGAAAATTAGGCTTAATTTCGATAATGACCGGCGACGTTCTATACATTATCCCGCTTATTACACGGCTCCTTGCCAAAACAAAATACTTACTTCACACGGTCTCATTTTTTACAATTTATTTGTTACCAGCATTCATATTGTTGATCAGCAGAGAAATAGTCTGCCAAAGACGTTGACGTTGCTTAGCAACCGAAGACGCTGGGGTTGACAAGTTACCGGACTATTTTCCTTGACAGCAGTCAATTATACTTAGCAACGGTGAATTATCAAATATAATTCACCGCCTGAAATTGAGAAGGGCCCATACAAGTGAACGGAGCGTTCCACGGCATTGAGGAGACTCGTGTACTAAATTATTATAACCAAAAGCTCAGGCCAAGCCGTCCTTTCTGTGAGGAGGAGGAGTCAACCTTTATCCAACTTGCAGCGGCTCTAGAACGTGAGGTTGACCGATCCCTGCTGTCCACCAGTCTGACCAATCAGGGCCTGAACCCAAAGCGTACTCCTACATGGGGTCTTCCTCAGTGGATAAGCTTGGGTCAGCGGGTCCTCGTGTGAAGCAACAGAAAGTGAAACTCCTAATGACAGAGCAGGAGTTTCACTTTCTGTTGCTTCATATTTGTTATCCCTCCAGAGGTTCTGCTGTAACTCGGTAGGACTGCTGGATCAGTTCTGCCGTAACTCAGTAGGACTGCTGGATCAGTTCTGCCGTAACTCGGTAGGATGCTAGATCTGAAGAAGAGATAGTTGATATGATGGTGTATAGTCGTTGAGCTGTGTGTGAGACGGCGTGTTTGTGTCCAGGTGAACGACAGCACCATCCTGGGGGCGTCCGGGGACTACGCAGACTACCAGTACCTCAAACAGGTCCTGGACCAGATGGTGTAAGTCTCCCACTGCCCTGGTCCCAGACCAGTACCTGAAACCGGTCCTGGACCGCATGGTCCAGTCACCCACTACCCTAAACTGACCACTGATGCATTTATGTTCAGTGAGGTGCACACGGTGAGGTGCACACGGTGAGGTGCACACGGTGAGGTGCACACGGTGAGGTGCACACGGTGAGGTGCACACGGTGAGGTGCACACGGTGAGGTGCACACGGTGAGGTGCACACCATTACCTAGTTGTGAACAGGCTTTGAGGGGCAGGTGCACCTTGGTGCTTCTATGTGTAGTAACGAGGTGTGTGTGTGTGTGTGTGTGCGTGTCTCAGGGTGGACGAGGAGTTGCTAGGCGACGGCCACAGCTACACCCCCAAGGCGCTCCACTCGTGGCTGACGCGCGTCATGTACAACCGGCGGAGCAAGATGAACCCGCTGTGGAACACGGTGGTGATCGGGGGCTTCTACAAGGGGGAGAGGTGGGTGCCGTGGCAACGCAATCACCCCCGACAACCGTCTCCTCCTCGTTAGGCCCGGAATAACCCCCGCCCCTTCTCCAGTTTCCTAGGTTACGTGGACAAGCTGGGCGTGGCCTATGAGGCACCGACCGTGGCCACGGGTTTCGGAGCGTACCTGGCCCAGGTGAGCTTCACCGTGAGGGGGCGGGGCCACACAGGGGGCCAACGTCCTGTGTGTGTGTGTGTTTATGGTTTGCGAATATGTGTGTGTGTATATGTAATTTTGTGTGTATGTTTTTGTGTTATTTGTGTGTGTAATATTTGTGTGTGTTATGTAATGTGTGTGTGTGTAATATTTGTGTGTGTGTGTGTGTGTGCAGCCCCTGATGAGGGAGTTCCTGGAGAACAAGGTGGAGGTGACGCAGGCGGAGGCGCGGGCTCTGGTGGAGCGCTGCCTGAAGGTCCTGTACTACCGCGACGCGCGCTCCTACAACAGGGTGAGGGCCCGGCTCGCTCGCGCTCCATCCAGGGCGACGCACGACATCAGTACATTAGTCAGAAGAAAGAGGAACGACTATATATCTGTCAGTACAGTGAGGATGTTCATGGAAGTACAGTATGTTCATTCAAGTGTCAAGCACCAACCATCACTAGGTTAACCCCTTCCCCGTACACAACACAGAGAGCTAGGTTAACCCATTCCCCGTACACAACACAGTTAGCTAGGTTAACCCCTTCCCCGTACACAACACAGAGAGCTAGGTTAACCCATTCCCCGTACACGACACAGAGAGCTAGGTTAACCCATTCCCCGTACACAACACAGAGAGCTAGGTTAACCCATTCCCCGTACACAACATGGAGAGCTAGGTTAACCCATTCCCCGTACACAACACAGAGAGCTAGGTTAACCCATTCCCCGTACATAACACAGAGAGCTAGGTTAACCCATTTCCCGTACACGACAAAGATGTGGATAAGATGCTACGTGACTAAGTAGTATAACTAAATAAGACGTACAATGAGTGCGTACATGAAGTGCCAAGATGTAAAACATACAACAAGTAGGAGCGGACGGACGGCGCGGTTATGCAGAGTCTAGGTCAACCTTGAGTCTATTGCGGACGCAGCCCCCATCTCCACATGTGAAGGCGACACGTGGCTCGGGAGGTAGGCTGGCTTGTAACCTGACGGTTGCTGGTTCGGACCCTCAGTGAGACACCCTCACCCTGACTGCTCCTGACGAGCTGGCGGTCGCCCTGCGTGGTCGCCTGTGAATGAATGGCTGCACGTCGCTTTGGATAAAAGCGTCAGCAAGATCCCCCCCCCCCCCTGCATGTAAAATCTCCTGCCTTGTCCTGCACTACAAGTCCCAGCAGGCACTGCTTCTTGCTCCTCCCCCTGCTCCTCGTGTTAGGAGACCACTGAAGCTCTGCTGTATCTGAGGAGGCCTCGTTGAAGGACCCCTCACGGGTCTACTGAACTCCACGAGTACACAGACCGCCGTTGGGGTCCCGGTGTCCATGGGCAGCGCTGTACCTCCCAGCGGCCACTAGAGGGCGCAGCTCCTCCGAGCAGGAGACCAGCGTTTAGAACCTGGACGAGGGAGGCAACACTCCTCAGTCTTAGAAGCTTCCAGACGGATCTTCAGTACGAGAGTTGATGAGGTTTTGAGTCCTTGACTCTCTGGGTCAAGGACTGCTATTTAGTTTATGAAAAGGGACTTTAACTTTTTTTTCTTCAAAGACACGCACGCACACACATCCCACTCAATCACTCACACACACACACACACGCTGATTCTGTCTGACGTGTGTGTTGCAGCATGAGATCGCCATAGTAACCGAAAAGGGTGTGGAGATCATTGGACCCCTGTCCTCCGAGACCAACTGGGACATCGCCCACATGGTCAGGTAAGAAAACCCATCACTCGCTCACTCATTCACACTCAGGTAGGACACGCACTCACCCACCAACACTGAGTCAGGTAGCAAGCACATTCATTAACGTGTGTGTGTGTGTGTGTGTGTGTCTCTCTATTGATGCAGTGGCTTTGAATGAGGACTGCGTGGACTCAGCGATGTGATGACCCGGACTCCTCCCCCAGCTGTGGAACACAACTGTTCACTTCTTCATGTTCATAACCTCTTTTGTAAAATGGAAAAAATAAAAAATGTTATCAATCCAAAAAAGTGTGTTGCCTCTCAATCTGGAGCCACTGTGTACTACCCATGGTACTGCAGTTTATAAGGTACCACACCAAGTACTACACACACCAGGAATACATGGGACTAATTATTGGTTGGCATCCAGGTTTACAGTTTCCCACATTTAAAAGATGTTTTGAGTCTTTAATCTGTAAATGTCACAGGAGTGACAGTAAGGTAAATACAAAGTCAATATTTGTCATATTACGCATCTCGAGTACAAAGGTGTCGAGGCTGTCGACCTGCTTCGGTAAATACTCGGGCTCTGTAACTGGGTAGACCAGGAGAACCCGTCCAATCAAAATAATGCAGGTGTAAAAATGAATGATTGTCGGCCAATTGAATTGTAGCCTCGTCGGGTATCTACGTAGACGGCGGCTCTATAACCAATAGGAGGAGAGCAGGCTCTGTCGTCAGGCAGACGGAGCGCAGTCGTCCAATCACAAAAACATCTGAAACGGAATTTTTGCTGTATCTTGGCTCAGGTACTTTGTATTTCTTTATAAAATAATATTCTTGGTGTTTTTAATTCATCACATCCACGACCCTCACGGCGCCCTTAAAGGACGACCCTGGGCGGTTTTTCCGGATGAACCGTGCTCAATGTCACGCTGTATGGGCGCTTCAGCCCATGCTATTGCTAGCTACAGATAACGGTGCTTCATAGTGTATAGGCTGTAAGCTAGGCTAACGGCTAGCTAGTATTTAACACTAGTAGTCTGGAATGTCCGCTTTATGTGCTTCTTTACGTTCGGGTGGTTTGGCGCCGAGCAGCGAAGGGTCACGGGGAGGAAGCTAGCTCTGGATACAGGGCTAAGAGGATGCTAACGGTGCTAACATGCTGAGCTAATGACAAGGCGCGCGTATCTATAATGTTGAGCTAACTAGTTAGCACGTTGCTAAATTTTTGAGCAAACGATTTAGCGCGAGGCTAAAGCGCCAAGCTTACAATTTAGCGCGGGGCTAACGTGCCGATCTAACGACTTAGCACGGGGCTAATGAACCGAGCTAAAGGCTTAGCACGGGGCTAACGCGCCGAGCTAACGCGCGGGGCTAGGAGGGCGGGCTCGCTGCGCACCGCGGTCACATGACACGCAGTGTGTGTGTGTGTGTGTGTTTGATATTAGCGTGAACGCTATGTATTCCTGTTTGTATTAGTTTATATTTTTTCTATTCGTGTGTTTGTTATGAACTAGGTCAGTATTACAGTCTATGATGTGTACTAGTGTGTATAGGTGTGTGTTTATCATGTTAAGTCTGTGTATAATATGTATTAGTGTGTATAATGTGCATTAGTGGGTGTATAATGTGTGTAACTGTGTATAATGTGTTTTAGTGTGTGCACATTTAGTTTATGTTTGTGTGTGTGTTTGTATAATGTGTATGCTGTGAATTAGTGTGTGTGTTATCTATAAATGTTTATAATGTGTACTAGTGTGTGTATATTTTTTATACATGTGTTTTACTGTGTGTATGTTTTTTATGCATGTGTATTACTGTTTCTATGTTGTGTATAGGTATGCATATTAATAAATGAGTTGTTTGTGTGTGTACCTGTGTGTTCCTGTATGGGTTTGTGTGTGTGTGTGTGTGTGTGTGTGTGTGTGTGTGTGTGTGTGTGTGTGTGTGTGTGTGTGTGTGTGTGTGTGTGTGTGTGTGTGTGTGTGTGTGTGTGTGTGTGTGTGTGTGTGTGTGTGTGTGTGCGTGCAGATGGCGGTGGTGAGGAGCCCCCGCTGAAGGCTTCTGGAGGCGTCTTGATGAGCGACCAGCCGGTGCTCCAGGGGGAGGAGTCCTCTCAGAGAGGGGAGGAGCCTTGTTCCACGGGGGATGGGCACCTGGATGCGGGGGAGGAGCCTAGCGTGCTGCTGCACAAGCTTAAGAGCAACATCTCGTAAGACATGAGATACTAGCTAGCCTAAACTACAACTATACTACAACAATACTGCAACTATACTATACTACAGCTAGCCTATACTACAGCTATACTACAACTATGACAGCTATACTACAACTAGCCTATACTACAACTATACTACAGCTAGCCTATACTACAGCTATGCTACAACTATGACAGCTATACTACAACTAGCCTATACTACAACTATACTACAGCTAGCCTATACTACAGCTATGCTACAACTAGCCTATACTACAGCTATACTTCAACTATACTACAACTAGCCTATATTACAACTATACTACAACTAGCCTATACTACAGCTATACTATAACTAGCCTATACTACAACTATACTTAAGCTAGCCTATACTACAGCTATACTACAACTAGCCTATACTACAGCTAGCCTATACTACAGCTATACTATAACTAGCCTATACTACAGCTATAGTACCACTAGCATGTACTACAAATATGCTACAGCTACAGTAGCACTAGCCTATGCTACAACTATACTACAGATATACCACAGCTATGTTACAACTATACTACAGGTATAATGCACTATATACTACAGCTTTACTACAGCTATACTTACTACAACTAGCCTATACTAAAGCTATACTACAGCTAGCCTATGCTACAACTATACTACAACTAGCCTATACTAATCCTATACTACAGCTTGCCTATGCTACAACTATACTACCCTTATAATTCATATCTGTATTATGCATATAATTTTATGATAATATGAAATACTTTTGTCTTTCACAGCAAGAATGTGGAGAGCAAAGTGGAGGACATACTGGTCAGTTCAGAGTCCTATACTATCTATATATCATAAGATTTACACTAATATTTACCACATAATATGTATACTTTAATATATATCCTATAATATGTATACCGTAATGTATATAACATAAAGGTATACTATATGTATACTGTAATATATATCCTATAATATGTTTGGCGTAATGTATATACCATAATATGTACAGTATACTCTAATATATATACTATATTATGTATACTGTTATATATATCATATGTATTCTGTAACATATATCATTTCTATGCTATAATATATGTTCTATATCAAATGTATTCTATAATATATGTTCTATATATAATGTATTCTATCGTATATGTTCTATATAATATGTATACTATATTATGTGTTCTATATAATAAGTGTTCTATAATATATTTATTGTTTTCACAGCATGATGTTCAGCGCTTCTCAGACAACGACAAGCTCTACCTCTACCTGCAGCTCCCGTCTGGACCGGGTCCCGGAGACAAGAGGTAGGGGTCTATACAGGTCTACAGGTCTACAGGTCTATACAGGTCTACAGGTCTATACAGGTCTACAGGTCTACAGGTCTATACAGGTCTACAGGTCTATACAGGTCTATACAGGTCTACAGGTCTATACAGGTCTACAGGTCTATACAGGTCTACAGGTCTATACAGGTCTATACAGGTCTATACAGGTCTACAGGTCTATACAGGTCTACAGGTCTATACAGGTCTACATGTCTATACAGGTCCATACAGGTCTATACAGGTCTATACAGGTCTATACAGGTCTACAGGTCTATACAGGTCTACATGTCTATACAGGTCCATACAGGTCTATACAGGTCTATACAGGTCTATAATAATAATAATAATAATAATAAATGAAATGTATATAGCGCTTAATATGGTACTCTAAGACGCTTTACATATTGCCCTATCAAAACTATGTAAGACAGACTAGGAATAAAAGAAAAACAGAGGTTAAACATGAAGAATAAGGTGGGAGTTAGGTGGGGAAGGCTAGTGTGAAAAGGTATGTTTTGAGGGCAGATTTGAAAGAAGAGAGGGTTGGAGAGACTTTGATGTGGGAGGGGAGTGAATTCCAAAGGGTGGGGGCAGCAACTAGGGAGGCCCGATCACCCCAAGTCCGGCGCTCAGTCCGTGGGACTTGTAGCAGGTTGGCAGAATTGGACCTGAGGAATCGGGAGGGGGCGTGGTGATGGAGGATATATAGGTAGGTATAGGTATAGGTCCTGTATGGACCTATACAGGTCTATACAGGTCTACAGGTCTATACAGGACCCCTCTGAACCGGGTCCTGGGGGGTCTAGATGTACTGGTCTACACAGGTCGTCAACTGCTGCTATGCATTCTCCTGCTCAATGTGTGTGTGTGTGTGTGTGTGTGTGTGTGTGTGTGTGTGTGTGTGTGTGTGTGTGTGTGTGTGTGTGTGTGTGTGTGTGTGTGTGTGTGTGTGTGTGTGTGTGTGTGTGTGTGCGCAGTGCGGGGGACTCCAGCTCCTTCAGTACAGCTGACCAGCTCCACACCTGCTGCTGGATCCGCTCCCACCTGGAGGAGCACTCGGACACCTGCCTCCCCAAGCAGGACGTCTACGAGACCTACAGGTACACACCTCACACTACACACTGCACCACACACCGCACACATGAGACCTACAGGTACACAACACACGCTACACAACACATACTTCACACTACACACACGAGACCCTCAGGTACACAACACACACTACACAACACACACTCAAAGTGCGGCCCGCGGGCTGATGGCGGTCCGCAGAAACATTCCTGGCGGCCCGCAATGACACACAGATGCAAGTTAAAAAAGGTTATTTTTATTTTTATTATTATATCAATAATAATTTATGCAAAAATAAATAAATATAAAGACAAAAGTCGACTCTCTCTAGCTTTCAATTAAATCTTGTAACATTTGTTAGTTTTATTCCGACTGTACTTTACTTTGAAAGGATGAACCTCAGTTTCGTGATTTAGACCTCACAGCCCCCCAAATTTTGGGTTCCTAAATTGGCCCTCAGCTGTCAAAACGTTGAGAACCCCTGCACTACACCTACAGGTACACAACACACACTACACACTGACGTGTTGTGTGCCCCTGCAGGCGCTACTGTGAGAACCTCCACCAGAGGGCGCTCAGCGCCGCCAACTTCGGGAAGATCATCAGAGACATCTTCCCCAACATCAAGGCCCGCCGGCTAGGCGGCCGAGGGCAGTCCAAATATCCTGAGAGAGAGAGAGAGAGAGAGAGAGAGAGAGAGAGAGAGAGAGAGAGAGAGAGAGAGAGAGAGAGAGAGAGAGAGAGAGAGAGAGAGAGAGAGAGAGAGAGAGAGAGAGAGAGAGAGAGAGAGAGAGAGAGAGACCCTCAGCCT